>NC_046374.1:24325631-24475631 GCF_011125445.2 Fundulus heteroclitus | reverse complement strand
GAGAATAAAAATGTGTTTTTAGAAGAGCTTTAAAAAGAGGACAGTAAAGGGGCCTGTCTGATATCTAAAGGGAGATTATTCATAATCTGGGAGTGGCAACACTGATTTTGGGTTTAGACTCCAGCGCCTCCAGGAGCAGCTGATCACATGACCAGACGCATCGAGCAGGAGAGTACGGGTGAAGCAAGTTTGTGTAAGTTTTTAAAAACAAATAAGAGAACCTTAAAATTAACCTTAAATGCATATTGAACCCAAAAGGGAGCAGAAAAAAAAGGTTTATTATTTGATAATAAAATATTGTGGTCCACTGAATCAAAAGCTGCTTTAAAACCAGACTGGAAAGCCAGGATATTATGACAACCTAAGATCCCGAGGGCTTGATGTGGCCAGCTACACCATATAGCGCGGTCAGAGCTACTATGAGTTTTTGGGACATATCAACATCGGGACAATTTTGTATTCCATGCAACCAATTAAGGCGAAATTAAAAGCAGCTTGTATAAGTCATGCATTCATTTTACTTTTTAAATCTAACGAATATAGGGTATAAATCATAAAGGTCAACTCTACCTTAAACTAAGTAGCCTTGTAAATATCAACAAAAATGTTGACTTTTTAATAGGGCTGAACGATTTTGGAAAATCGAATTGTGATTTTTTTTTTATCTTAATACTGCGATTTAATGTGATTATTTTTTTTCTCAGTTTAATTTATCATGTCTTTTTAAACGTATACAAACAACAAATCAATGTTTCATCGCTGTGCAGATCAGGTGCTAAAAGAGCCACTGCTTCTCAACTTGGAGCAGAAATGATTGCGTTCCGTCTACGATATATTTCATCCAAATCGCTATTTATTTTTGGCTTTTCTCTGCATTAACCACAAGCAACAGAAATGGCCTCTAGATAAAGATGTTTGTAAACAATGACTATTTAAAACAAGAAATTTTAATGTTTTTATTTATCAGAATATTATTCAAGAGAACAGCTTTGAATTGATTTGAACATCAATCCTTGTTGAACATGAAGTGCAACCAACCAGCAAGTCTATGTATTAAACAGATTGACCAGAACTTAATGCTATGGTGAGATTCCTGAAAGTTTCTGGTAAAACAGTATGATTATATAAACTCTAAAATAATAAAATTAGATTATCTCACTGCTACAACTCTCTTCCCTTTCATGTGGAGCAAATCCACTTTTAGCATAATTACAAACACCTAAAGAATGCATCTGATTCTCCAATTGTTACATAGCCAAAAATTGCAGACCTCTGCGATTTCTTTTAAATTGCCATTATATTGCAAATGCAATTAATGGTGCAGCCCTACTTTTTAATGACAGTTATCTGACATCTGAAACAAGTCAAATATGAATAAATAATAAATCCTCAGATCAGAGGACTAAACCACAATGCTACTAGGCGCCATGTTTCTTTATCTTTTAAGCACTTTAAAAAGAAAGGCGACTGATGCAGATACAAAGAAAGTTATTCTTCACTCCTAAGTCACTGTGACCACAGAGTTTGTTGGTTATATAACCAAAAAAGTTAGTTGGGAATGCTGGAGAGGGTTGTACGCCTGTAAGTGTTAAAATCTGTTTTATAAGTTGATTTTTCATCTAGTTATAGTCAATAAAAAATACTTTAGTCCCGTGAATCTGGTCGGTTTAGTTGACTTAAATATTAGAGGTGTTGAAGTTGTCATACAATTGTTTAATTATACACAAAAGATTTCAAAATCAAAGGTATGCATTACCAAAGAAAATTAAATCTTTTATATTCAACCTGTCTTTAGCTATAGTTTCAATCAATATATTTTGTCTAATATTGCTCTGGATAAAAAGTAAACCTGCGTAACCATCATGAAAACTTTGGTGAAACCGTTTTGTTTTCATAATTTTTTATGATTGTGTCTCACATGATGAAGAAACTATTCACACGTTTCCAAGGGCTTTTATGAGATGGTGCTCTGAGCTGATCCTAGCCTAACTTGCTGGCTGCCACTTTTCCACCCAGCTTTTAAGAGCCGAGTCGTTCCCAATGTAGTAAAAGATCTGAGGACATTTCCTGGCCACGGGTTCAAAATTCAGGTCCAAAGTTATAATCCTTGGAGGTAACCAACGCCACATAAGGAGGAGAGTCATACCAAGGCCATCTGGCCCTCTTTCATAGCCATATCTGTCTGCTAATTAGAAATGATAGGATCACCTCTGTTGTGCTCTTTCACGGCTCCGCCAGTGATTATGATACAACTGGTTAAAGTTGGGTGATAATTATGTGCCGAGGCATGAATAAAAAGTGAAAATTTACATTTGTAGACAGCTTTGGAAGTGTTTTGCTCTGTTAATATCCATTTAATCAATAAGCAAAATACTCTAAAAAAACAATCAAGTCCAAAATTGAAGCTGTAAATTTGGAGAATATCAAAACACGTCGAACGTTTCCACATAACACCAGACGATTCCTGAACAAAGCAGGCAGCCAGTGAAACACGGTGGTGGCAGTATCATGATAAGGGGATGCTTTTCACCTGCACAGGTGAGGTGAGTGGAGAAGGAGGGGAGGGGGGGGGGGGGGGGGTAGCTGTGGGTAACCAAAGACCTGAGACTGGGGCAGAGGTTCACCTTCCAGCAGCTTGATGACCACAAACATACAGCCAGAGCTATAATGCAGACAATAATGTGGCTTTGCTCTTCAGAAATATGCACCAGTTTGTGCTGATGCATCATATTAAATCCCCTTTAGATACACTGGAGGCCTGTGGGTGTAGCATAGCAAAACGTTAAGAGTTCAAAGCGTGTGAATAGTTTCTGAAGTCCCTAATTGTGCAGCGAGAGAGATGCAAGGCAAGGCAAATTTATTTATATAGCACAATTCAGTACAAGGACAATGCAAAGTGCTTTACATGATTAAAATATAGCAAAATAAAACAGAATAAAAGCAAGTAGGAATAAAATGTAGATAGAAAAAACGAACAAAAAAGTGGTGATTCAGTTAACTAGAACAGTCGAAGGCAATCCTAAACAAATGTGTTTTTAATCTTGATTTAAAGGAACTTAGGCTTTCAGCACTTTTACAGTTTTCTGGAAGTTTGTTCCAGATAATTGGAGCATAGGAACTAAATGCTGCTTCTCCTTGTTTAGTTCTGGTTCTAGGTATGCAGAGTAGGCTGGAGCCAGAAGACCTTAGTGGTCTGGAGGGATGATACACTGATAACAAGTCTGATGTATTTAGGTGCTAAGCCATTCAGGGATTTATGGACTAACAGAAGTATTTTAAAGTCTATTCTCCGAGATACAGGGAGCCAGTGTAAGGACTTTAGAACTGGGGTGATGTTCTCTACTTTCTTAGTCTTAGTGAGGACGCGGGCAGCAGCGTTCTGGATCAGCTGCAGCTGTCTGATCCACTTTTTAGGCAGGAGATGTCCAACTTCCTAATAACGTGTTGCTGAAGCTGGATTGGCGTACCTTAGGGGCCTTCTGTCCAATTAAAGATGTCAAATAAATAATATACAAAGATTCAAATATGCTAACTTGTTTACAGTTTTTTTTAACTTTGCAGCAGTTTAGCACTTGAGAACCACAGTCCACACTTAGTCGTGCAGATATTACCTCTCTTATGTCTCCCATTAGGAGAAAATGGATGGCCCCTTGGAGATGTTATCCGGCATATTAACAAATCATCTCTTTCCGTTCTGATATTTGCATGCAGGGTTTAGCGGCTGCACCCCTGCCTTCGCCGTTATCAGCCATGTGACTTACTGTAAATCATTTACTTCGTCACGCTGCTGCTGCTGCCTCTACATTCTCTGCTCTGTGTCTGCAGTCGGATACGAGTCTCTATTTTATGGCTCGCGTCGGTGGATAGAGACGTCAGATGAGCGCTTGGTGTGTGTGTGTGTGTGAGAGCGTACGCGGCTGGGCCGTGTCTGTTTAAGTGGACAGACCCCACCCTGCCACCATCAAAGGAAGTAATTGCAGCTTGTTTCCTGTAATTAAAACTCTCCCTGAAAACTGGACCACTTCAGACAACCCGAGCAGCTCGGAGAGAGGGAGAAAGGACGACATGTGGGGCAGGAAGAGTGACTTCTGAGAAAAAGGGGAAAAGCGGGAGTGTGTTTCAGAGCTTTTCCCTCCATGTGTGTGTGAGAGAGAGTTCAGGAGACCCACCTTTTGCAAACTGGAGGAGTTGAGCTGCGTCTTATCTATGATCTTTACAGCCACCTGAAAGCAAAACGACAACGTGTGAGCTGATTATTACGCCTTTTCTTTCATTTATTACACTGGAAGCGGGCGTTTCGTCACACTCAGAAACCCCGGCCTGTGATTGCAGAGCACACACACACACACAAATAGACTTGCACAGTTTATCTTTTTAGACACGCATTATCGCTGGAACGACACAGTCCTGCGGTACTGTTGCGTAATAAGACGAAACGGAGAGAAAACGGACGGAGGACGGATGATCGGGTCCCCAGTGGTGAGCAGCGAAGGAGACGAACGAGTCAACTAAACCAAATTGAGAAATGGGAGGGATTTCAAACGAGAGCTGAATGGGAACAAAAGAGCAGAGTACAAAGGCAGGGCAACAAAGAATCGCCTCTTCAGAAGGAAACGGAACAGGGAGGTCTACTTCTCTCTGATATTTCTGTCAACCAACGTCTTTCTTTCAGTCCTCTTTCTGGTTGTGCCTGTCTGACTCCCTTGTTTTCTTTGTGCGCCAGCAGGTCACATGGGGCGTTATCAGGGTGTCAGACACAGGGCTGTCACTTATTGACAAGAGCCGTTCTCACATATGAAAAATAAATAAATAAATAAATCAACAGCTGACTTGCTGGGCATTGGACCAGAGACCATGAAGGCCTCGGTTTTACCCCTTTAAAAAAAAAAAAAAAAAAAAAAGGCACAGGTCGCCAGCTTACATCACAACTGTGATTCAGAGGAAACCGGAAACATTCAGGCTTTTCTTTTCAGCCTCACAATGGTGATACAATCTGCTGCACACTCTCTCCAGAGCTGTGCAGCGCTTTAAACCAGATAAATCTGGCCCCGTATCAAGTCTCTGAGCCTTTCTGTATTCCTTACCAAGCAGGAAGCCAGCTCAACGCCGAGACTCCTCCTATTTTACTCCTATTTCAGACGTTTTCATGGTTAAAGCCTCATGTTCTGTGTACTTTTTACACAGTTTGGGGGAGATGAAACATCGTGTAGCTAAAATCGTGCTAAAGAACTAAAACTCGTCAGGCTCACAGACGTAAACAACGTCCTACAGACCAGATTAACTTTTCCCAAACAAAAGTTTATAGTTCTTTCTAATGTTACCATTACAGTAACTGTCTTACGCCTAATCTGCACACTAATACAAAAAAAAAGAGAGAGATCACAAAGACTATGAAAGGATGTGTGTTAAAAGTAGGACTGCAATTATTTATTATTTTTTTTAAATGACAAGTTTATCATCATTTTAGTTTAGCTGCTTTAATTCATCTTTACATTCTGTGGCCGCGCTCCTTTCTCAAAAACCTGCATATTATTTAACAGCAGCTACATTATAATGTGAATTGTTGCTTATGTAAAATAAAGACTTCAACGATGAAAATTAAAATAGCTACTCTTTGAGCAGCTCTACCTCAAAATCTAAATTATTAAAAAGAGAAACTTGAACTGGATCGTTCTTCACCGATGTCCGTTTTTTTTTTTAAACAAAGTTTATGATCTGAGGAACCTTCATTCTGAATAGAAAATTATAAAATAAATATGTATTCAGTGCTTTATTTAGCAGCTAAGATTGGGTCAAGCATGGAAGCTACAAGAAAGCTACTCTGAACAGATTCTACATTTTCAGAAATAATAAAAAAAACATTTTATAAATCAGAAACTGCTTAGAGGAATATTTGTTTACTGGATAATTATTGAGTCCAGGTCCAGCTAGCCTTTTATTTTAGATTTTGAACTAGAGCAGAACAGAGATAGACCAGAGGCCCGGTTCTCAAACGGTGCACCGCTGGTGGCGCTTGAAGCCGCCTTGAGCGTCACTGAGCAGAAATGTCAGGATTAGGTGAATATGAACAGATCTGATTCTGTTTATTTGGTGTTTATTTGGTGTTTAAACATAGATCTGGGAATGACTTCTAACCTAAACGTAACCATGATCCCGGTTCCTATTTTACAAACCAGTGGGGTTAGCCAATTGCTCACTGACCAGGCTAACAGCTATTAGCGATACAAGCTAACAATGTGTTCTTCTCTGTTTTCTACTTTTAAACATCGCTCTCTGGTGAGTAAAGGCTGTCTAGTAGCACTTTATCGAGAAACAAAAAGTATTTCAAGTACTTATTTTAGCAACTATCACAATGTCTTTTTACAATGAAGCCACATCAGAGTCTGAGGTCTCGGGTGGTTAGAGAGTTCAGCCGTCACAGGAACTTCCCCCCTCCGTGACTTTTCTCTTAACAAAAAGTAGAAGTTGTAACTTCTGTGTGAAAATCAAACAAGCTTAAACTCCTGAGTAGCTACTTGTCATGAACAGCTTGAGACCCGCTGGTCTAGAGTCAACAAAAACAGAGCGTATCCAATTAGCAAGTAGCAATCCTGAGCACATTAACAGAAAACAAAGCAAACATGACACTAACACACATGGGAAACATCCAGTCAGAGCTGGAGTCCAGAGCTGCTCCTGATAACAGGGATCTGGCTGCACAGCCTTCTGATAAACAATGGAAACAGCACCATTCCTATAACTACTTGTAATACACTGCATCTGTAATACTTAGTTTTTTCTTCTTTCCTTTTTTAATAAAATACGCCTGAGTTTATAGCTGTGGTTGACATTGATGATGTGGATTAATCTCTGCAGCCCCACAGGTTAGCTACTCTCCCAGCTTTGACATCACACAGGTATTAGACCTTGCTTCTACCTGCTAAAATAAAATATTTCATGTTCAACTTTGGCTGAAATGAAACGTAAAATCATAACAGGTGTTGTTGTTTTTTTAACTCAACAACAAAAGGCTTATACAATACATTGCCAAAAGTATTTGTTCTTAATCGACTGGGTTCAATATGACGTCGGTCCACCCTTTGCAGCTAGAACACCGTCAACTCTTCTAGGAAGGCGGGCCGCAAGGTTCTGAAGGCTGTTTGTGGACATTTTTGACCATTCAAGCGCATTTGTGAGGTCAGACACTGATGTTGGACGGGAAGGCCTGGCTCTTAGTCTCCGTTCAAATTCATCCCAAAGGTGTTCTGTTGAGTTGATGTCAGGACAGTCAAGCTGATCCACACCAAACTCTCAGTCTTGTCTTTATAGGCCTTGCATTGCACTGGGTGATGTATGGCTGCTCAACCATGGAAACCCATCTCATGGAGCTCTCTACACACTGTTCTTGAGCTAATCTGAAAGCCACATCAAGTTTGGAGATCAGTAGCCATTGACTCTGCAGAAAGCTGTGGAGCTCTGTCACTTTACGAGGCCTACCACGTTGTTGCCAAGTTGCTGTTGCTCTCAATCTCCTCCACTTTGCTATAATGCCACTGATGGCTGACAGGAATATTTGGTAGAGAGGTAATTTCACAACTGGACCCGTTGCACAGGTGGCGCCCTATCAGATCGACTCTGGGATTAAACGAGCTCCTGAGAGCGACCCATTCCTTGACAAATGTTTGTAGAAACCATCACCTGTGGCCATGGAAGTGGTTGAAGCATCTGATTTAGACCAATTTGGATGAGTGAGTAAATACTTTTGGCAATATAGAGTACCCACACATTCAAAACTAACTAGATGTGTACAAACTAATGACACCAATACAAACAACCCAATCTGAAAAAAAAACGCATTATTCCAACTGATCAAGAAGTACCTTCATATTCACATCCAAGCAAGCAAAAAGTCCTGGTAGTGATGGAGAAGCTAACGACATTACTGACCTTTTCCTAATGAAAAACCAGCAAAGAGAGGTTTGGTGCCCGACACAGACGTCAGACAGAAACCTGATACACGGTGTGATGTGGCGAGTCCAGATCCTCGGCCACCTTAAACACACCAGCGCTTTACAACTACAGCTTTTAAATTTACTCCCGCCAGACTGGAGTTTCTAACGTTGGCGTGCAGTGGCCAAACACAAAAGAGATTTTCATGTCATTTTGACGGGAAAAGGGTTTTATCTGATCTGTAAGTTTAACTTGCCACCTTGGAACAAGATGGCTGATGTTAAAAGTGAAGGATTTCCTCAGAGCTTAAAAATATGATGTAAAATCCGTTCAAGCAAACAAAAGAAAGCAATAAAAAAAACAGAAAAACAAAACATGATCTGATTGCAGCTTTTCATCAGAGAGTTTCAGCTCACCTCTTTTCCAGTGAGGACATGTCGTGCCAGTTTGACCTTGGCGAAGTTGCCTTTGCCGATGGTCTTGAGTAACCGATAGTTGCCGATGTGGGGCACATCGTCTGTGGGTGGACATCGCGACATGCTGTATCGATCGGATGAAGACTTGTGCTCCTGCAGAAACAGACACATGTGCAAAGGTTAGGTGGCGTGAAGGTTTGGACAGACATTTAAAAAATAAAGATCAGACAAAATCTCCCAATTGTTATCTTTCATCGCCGGTTTGCGTTTAGTGATCCTGGTTTACCAAATCAAAGAAAAGTTGGATCTAAGGTAAATGAGATATGTCCCATGATGGTGGATCCCCTTTTCGTTCCAGATGCTAATGTTGCCTGCAACTAGCCTAGCCGCTTGCTTAAATGTTTAAAAGCAGTAATTCTGAAAGGATGCTTCAACGTTGTTGGAAAATAAGAGTTTAAGGATTAATTTGTGCAAACAATAATCCCAAAACTTGAATATTTATGAAAAAGACGAATTCCAGATATGAAAAAAAAAAATCTTTCACACGACAAAGAAATGGAAACCATTTACTGATTTCTGCAGGGTGCTTTGCTACTATTTGTATCTCAGTGTTAGATAATGTGAAGTCTACTGCACTTCTGGTAAATCCTGTTTACCTTTCATTTTGGGAAGTAGGGGGTCCAATAAACTAATATAAGGACCTTTAAAGTCCAACAGACTGACCCTGACCTGCAGATTTTGGATCTTTTTTTACCCTTTGGAACAAATGTAACAGGCTTTTGAAGGACCTCTTACAGGTAATAAATAATTCAGGTTCAGACATCTGTGTCGCAATTATCATGACGCTAGCGCCAACATGAACAGATTGTTATGAGCTAGTCCACAATCACAGACTTTTTACAGAAAAAGTGGGAAACCATCTACTGACTAGCCTCCAGACCCAAACATCAAGAATGAGCAGAGGACAGGTCTGAGTCCTGTCTGAAGTTTTGCGACTTGAGCGCGACTCAGTCACAAGTTGGAGATACCTAGTTAGTTCTGGTTCTGAGATGAAAAAGCTGAAATCTCAATACAAGGAATAATTAAGACGCGTAGTTTGCCAAGTATGCCGCAAAATATGTGGTATGAAACCGCAGGATGGGCAGAGCTTTGATGTGGAAGCTCTACAGACAATGTTGGCGCTCCATTGTCTTTTAAAGCAATAGTTGTTCAGAAACTGAACTATTCTGAAAAGTGTTCAGAAACACTTTTTGTTATACTGGGTAAAATGGTCCTTTTAATTAAAAAAGTAATAAAAAAAAGATAACATTGATCTCTGTGGGAGCTCCAGGCCTATAAAAACTCCAATGACGAGCGCTCGTTCCTCGTTAGTTTTCCACTTGCTGGCTTGCATTCGCACTTCTAGTGTTTATGTATCCGGTTAGCTTAGCAGTTAGCTTAGCAGTTATCCTAACAGTTAGCTTAGTAGTTAGCTTAGCAGTTATCCTAACAGTTAGCTTAGCAGTTATCCTAACAGTTAGCTTAGCAGTTATCCTAACAGTTAGCTTAGCAGTTATCCTAACAGTTAGCTTAGCAGTTATCCTAACAGTTAGCTTAGCAGTTATCCTAACAGTTAGCTTAGCAGTTATCCTAACAGTTATCCTAACAGTTAGCTTAGCAGTTATCCTAACAGTTAGCTTAGCAGTTATCCTAACAGTTAGCTTAGCAGTTATCCTAACAGTTAGCTTAGCAGTTATCCTAACAGTTAGCTTAGCAGTTATCCTAACAGTTAGCTTAGCAGTTATCCTAACAGAAAGTTTAGCAGTCAGCTTAGCAGTTAGCTGTTCATCGTAGCTCTGCTGCTTTCACTGTATACTTTGAACATGGCTGAGAGTCACAAGAAGCAAACCGCGTTAAAGTTTATAAAAAGAGGAAGGCCTTAGTAAAAACAAATAAGACCAGAATGGATTTGGGACTTTTTTTTTTTTTTTTTTTTTTTACACGATCCCCCTGAGGAGCACAAGAGCAGGTAAGACGGTCTTGTGCATTCACAGTTATTCAAAAAGGGATTTGGGGGAAACTTCCAGAAAAATCACTGAATCCACCTTTAAAAAGGAGCTAAAATTAAATAATTTTCCACACAGACACACGTATGAAGTCCATCATTTTGTCTTTTATCCTCCTTTCATTCCCGCCTGTCAACGGCAATTTACTGATCGTCTCCCTGATGGCTTCGTTTGACTTTTACATTTTGGAGGGGGCTGAGACTTATCTGAAAGCAGTGAACATACATCCTTGGGGCGGTTTAGTAGAGGTTTAAAATCCTTGAAGACATTGTGTAAAGACCTTACAAACTAAAATTACTTCAGCTGGGTTCTGCAGTAGACGCTTGGCCCTTCGTCTCAAACCGACGCTGGAAAAAGAAAACAAAACCCTGCTGTGCTGGCAAGTTTTGCATGGCTGGCGACTGTGATTGGGTTTCAACTCCAGGAAGGGGTCACAGCAATTGTGTGTGTGTGTGTGTGTGTGTCTATGTATTTCCATGTGTGTGATCTGAGCGGACAGGTGATGCGGATCAGGGTCAGAGGAGAGGACGACTGGCTCCAGGGTGACGAGACACAAACACTCCCGCCCAGGCTATGAAACGGCGAGCACACACAGAAACCAGAATACAGTGTTGTGCACACAAACGTCCGACGAGGCAGATGTGTTGCCGTCCGCAGGGGCAGAAAGTGCACACACACACACACACCTCTCTAAAGGTTTGCTTCCAACAGCAAAGATGGTGCAATGACATCCATGCCGCATCTGTGATGTAAAAGAAACTCATTAATTCCCCATTTCCAAAACCAAACTAGTCACAAAAAGCGAATTAAAGCCTTCGTCATTACTCCACCGGCTTAGTGTGGGGGGTTTTTAGGTCCAGATGGGATAATCTAATGTCTGCATCTCAACACCCCCCCCCCCCTCCCCCCCACAAGCTTCCTCATGCTGACAGCGCACTTAAATAAAACGTAATAGGCTAGATTAAGTATTAACAAAAGCAGGGGAGAAAGGATTTAATAACAAATGACAGTTAAGGGAGGAAGAGAGGCCCTTATGTTGTCCTGTGGGAAGGGATGAAGGCAATGGTTGCTCTATATGAGAGGGAGGCAGACCGACTGTCCTATATAAGCGCCATTAAAGACCGTAAGACTCAAACTTAGCATTCAAAGTCAATCTGAAGATCAGCCGCCGTCGTCGTCACTATTCTGGGATCTGACAATCTGCGAGCAGCTCCGCGCTGCATTGATTTGACTCAAGTGCTGCTGACTCAAACCCCACCAGCGGGTCACGTTTTTGCTCTCAACAAAATATTTGTGCGGATAAAACATTTTCAAAAATGATGAGCCACAATATTTGCTCTGCTCTGATGGCCCGTTACCTCCTGCCAACGCTCGTAGGGAAAACTAAATGGAAAAGCGGTCAATACTGAACGGCAAAGCTAAATGACCGACAGCAGCTTAGGAGACGAACGCGCAAGCTTTTAAAGAACTCCCACGAAAAAGCGGCAGCAGGCAGAGGAGGCGCTGTGAATATGGAAAGTAATGGAGAACCTTGCAAGGAACATTTAACAAAAAAAAAACCTACGGCAACAATCTGATCTTTTTTAGTCAGCGAGCGGGCTAAAAACAACAGTCTTCAGTGTGGAAGTTGTTGCTGAAGGAAGACTAAAAGCTATCCATTTTCAGCATCACTAGGGTGTATAAATATAAAAAGGCAAAGGAAGCTCAGAAGTAATTTAAAATTATGCTTTGTTCCTCCAACGTCTCTGCAGCCTGTTTACACTGTGAAAGAGAGCAAGACTCTCAGCTGATAACAGGAAGGCTGAACATTTTGCCGCAAAGTTGTCCTGTTTCCCTCTTGTGTTTGTTCAGGGAAAAAAGGAGCTAGAAGGGAAAGATGCTAAATTACACTACAATTTTCTTTTTTTTTTTTTTACAAAGCTTGTAAAAGCTTTTGCCTTTCAAACACTGTGTCATGTCATCATTGCTCCTAAATGGCCCGTTACCGTCCCCTGCTTGTCAGCAGGCTGCATTAAGACTAATGTGATTGTACCTTGCCTAAAAAAAGAATAAAAAAAAAACTAATTTGCCCTTTTTGAAATATCTCTGGTGGTGAATAATACATATATAGTCATAGTGTGGAAACTAAAGGAGAATCAACAATTACTCCTATTGCATTAAATCTGCCAAGCTATGACCAGCACATCTGAAGCGACCTACTACATAAGCAAATAGGCCAACTAATTATTAATCTAATTACAATCTATGAATCACATTCTGCACCAAAACAACAGAAAAACTGCTAATAAATTCAGCTTTTTCCCCCCCATCTTGAGCCTTTTGTTTGTATCAAAATAAATTAATCTAGGTAACGCGATAATGATAATAATCACAACGATCTGTTATTTTAGCCGCAGTAGAAGTAATTCCTGCTTTGTTTTGAATAAATCCAACTGGAACAGTTCCTAAATGTTGGTTTAAAAATTTAGTGCAGATACTGTGAAACTGTGGTTTTTCAACAACAAGGTTATGATAAGCAAATCTCGTCGTGGTTCGTGCCTGGCCTGTGGTGAAATAATTAACCTATGGCAGCGCTGACCTTTCAGCGCCGCAGCAGCAGAAACTTCAGCCTGAGTTTGTAGTTAGGAGTTCAGGTTTAGTCCTACAGGGTGAGAAATGCACCGTTTGCACGTCCAACAGCAACAAGGCAGTCTACTGAACGCTGTTAAAGCTATAAAAAAGCAAACTTTGGTGAATGTAAAGACTGAAACTGTAGAGTAATAGCACTGTAGGGGCAACACGTTTAATAACACCTTTAATTTTCAAGCTCACATCTCCTTTGTCTTGGTCACTTTTGGCTTTCTTCTCTACGTTTAGCAATGAGCGGCCGTGATTGGACAGCATGTCTCGCACACCAGATGAGACTGAACTGCTCTTTAGTCTTCCTGCTCTCCGATCCCCTTTCATGTCGGGACTATTTTTGCCTTCTGATTCTTCCTTCATTTTTGGGCAGCTGCAGGCCGGGCCGACGCTCCTTACGAAACGCACGCGCGCACACAAGTGATACGACCCCATGGGGAGGCCGGCAGCCTCCTCTCCCCTTGGTTATAATTATAGACATGTCGGAGGACAATAAGTGACATCACTGTTTAGTTCTCATATTACTCCGAGGCTAAGTTTAACTCGGTACCAGCAGGGAGCTACAAACAAACCGTCACAGTCAAAATTCTCAATGGGGTCTTTAGAGAGAATCCATTTTGAAGAATCAGGTTCAGAAACCTGAAATATCCGCTCAGTATGTTGCTATATCGCTTAATTTTAACAGTGCTCGGACTCAACATGCCGGTCTCCCGGGACGTTGCTTTTTAAACCCCTGTTGGCTTTTAGCAACGAGTTAAAAGCTTGAGTAATTCAGTCAGATGATATCTAATGTTAATGTTTGGTTACTTTATTATTTTTCTCTACATATAAAAAGATACAGGCTTTGTTCAGAAACTAAGGGTTAGGGTCTAAGTTGTTAAACGTATTCCTAATTAGGGCTGGACGATAACTCAAAAATATATATATCAATGGATAGACGTATATCAATGATAGAAAAAAAAAGGGTAAATAAAAAATATTAGTCATTACATCCTCCCAGCCAATCACAAACACAGACCCAGGAACCAAGCCCCGCCCCCTTCAAAGAGCTCAGAGACCATGTGCTGTTTTTTAAAAAGTTTTGGTAAAAATTTTTTGAATTTGTTGATAATTATCGATATCGATCAATATAATTTCCATTTTACTGATACAGACGGTATTTGTGACTAATTTGATTTGGTGGTATAGCTATTTTGTTTTGTATCTATGAACATATAATTTACTTTGAACTACAAATAGCTGATTGACGAATGAGAGTAAAAATAAATAACAAAAACAAAAACATTTTAAACAAAACATCAGGAATACGTTAAGGGGAAAATAAAACCTGGAGCCCTAAACTAGTCAACTTTAGTCCTTATCTCTCCCTTGCCATCCCAGTTTTTTACGGTAGAGAACATACCGCATTCACCATTTTATGACCCATTAACGGCATTTACCTCCTACTCTCACCAGCCGCTTTATCGCGTACACAATTCTTAACACAAATAGCAAATCAGCCTAACACAAGGCAGTGACTCCCTTTATTAATAGATTGGTTATAGCAGGAAAAGACCACAGTGGGACTCACTCCGGTCAGCCAAGACCAAAGGTGTGACTGTAAAACACACCTTTGGTCTTGAAATAACTTGACAACATGAAAGCATGAATCCATCCTGCCTTATATCTGAGTTCTTGGTACATTTGGCCACTTTAAATATCAATACCAAAGTCTATCAGAGTACTGCTGCTGAACACATCCATCCTTTAATGACCACAGCGTATCAGTCTTCAAAAGACAACTTCCAGATCTCAGAGCACTAATGATCTAAAACAGGACATGGCTTTCAGGGTCAATGAAGCCCCTTTGGCAACGTGGTGAAACAGCAGATTTACTTCATGGATGAGCAGCTGACAAATCTGCAGCAACTCTGCGGTGCCATATTGTCAACAAGGACCCAAAATGTCTTAGGAGTGTTTCAACAGCTTATTAAATAGGGCTGGGTATCATCTATGAGCCGATTCGATACAATGTTCAATTTATTGAACACTAATATATTAAGAGAAAAATAAATAAATAATTTAACGTATCACAGAAACTGTCTGATTTTAGGGATGAAGGCGCTTCTAAAATCCTGCCGGCCGTTCCGCAAATTCGTCTCACTTGATCTTCCTCGCTGTGAACGGTGACGGTGAGCTGTAATAACGCCCCCTGGGGGTTTGGAGGTACATCGATATTGAGAGCAAGAATATCGTTATTAAACCATTTTTAAAAACATTGATATTGATCTTTGTATCAATTTTTATGCACTGCCTTATTAAATCTATGTGATGCACTGCAAAAACGAAACTAAAAATAAGTCAAATGCTCTTGAAATGAGTGTATTTGTCCTTGATTTGAGCAGGTAAATAAGATGATTTGCCAATTGAATGAGATATTTGCACCTAAAATAGGAACAACTCATCTCCATCATCTTATTTAGAGGGCAGAATATCTAATTATCTTATTTTAGGGGTTGAAATACTCATTCCATTGGCAGATCCTCTTATTTACATGCTCAAATCAAGGACAAATACACTCGTTTCAAGAAAATTGTATTTATTTTTAGTTCAGTTTTTGCAGTGTGAAGAATCCAAACAGTTCCTAAGGCAAACAAAAAGGAGGTCCAACCTGTTCTAATGTTTCCTCTTGTGATCTTCTAACCATCTCCATTTCCTGTTCCTGTCAAAAACTTAATATGACCCCAAAATGTGACCCAGCGAAGCAACTCCTAAGTTGTTCTCAGTCTGGTCTCTAAAACTGCAAACTAGTAAATAAGGAGTAAAGAAGAGAAGCTTCAAGCTCCTCCACACAGACACACACAGGTCAACGTCTTTGTTCTCCCTTTTGTCACAGATCTCGGATATTTGTTTAATGACCCCCGTTTAGAGCGCAAAGCACGGCCCTTTAAACCTGAAAACGTCAGCTACCGTATTGGAAGCAGGTTGCACGAGACGCAGGCCTTTTATGTCTGTTGTGTACCGTGTGGAGAGACCATTAGTGTAGTGTTTACTTCCTGCTCAACAATTGAACCCCCCCCCCCCCCCCCCCCCCCTCCGAACACACACACACAGCTTCAGTACAGTTACTGACGAGCTGCTTGCAGCTGAAAACCATTTAGTGGGACGGTGCAAACGCAAGCATTTGCACAAGATTAAAATAAACACACTGACAGGGGAAGTCAAGGAAATCCAAGGTGGTACTGGTTATGTTTTGACTCTGGTCTCGTTATCGCTGACCTTTGCTTATCTGACTCCTGAAACAAATTCGCTCCGATGCAAACGGGTGGAACTTTACACAGTCTAACATGGAGCTGCGTGTATTTTCACAGCGGGAGACATTCACCCAAATATAAAAAAAAATAAAAAACAAAGAGAAGCCCAACTGAGTGCACCTTAAAATGAGCAACTAATGAATCACCAACTCGAAATCCAGAAGAGGCTCTAGGTTATTGTGCTTCTTGGGCTTTGCACACACACACAGGCGGGCATTTATAGAAACAAATATCTCCCCCACATCGTTTTAAAAAAATAATTAAAAATACTGTACACACAGGATCGCTTTTAGGAAAGTTTTCATCCACATAAACCCGTGTAAATTCAACACTGACAGCTGTTTTAAACATGCCAGACTCACAGGGGGCTGCAGCAAAGCTAAATCCTACGTCAGCCAGTCGAAGTCCTTCAAAATAAAAGCGCCGTTGAACAGCTGACCTCCAGGCGCCTTTTCTCCTTTGCAGCTTAACACACTGGAGCAGCTGGGCTTGTAAAAACAAGTAAACAAAAAGACTGAAACGGCTGTAACGTTTATACCGTTTCATATAGGCTTTTACTTTGAAGTCTGATATTATAGCAAAAACAGGAAATGGTTTGCAGGCCGAAGTAGAGTCAGTTGGAAATAAACAACCAGAGATGCTGTGGGGTAGTGATTTTGTCCAGTTTAACATTGATTAGACTCAGTCTACCGCACTGTACGGCCAAGACTATAATAATGGCCGCACACGTGACGTCAGCGCCGGACCCTAAAACAACTCCTTGTCATGTAACCACGCAGGTTCAAAGACGGAGATTTTAGAAATCTCCACTTTCTGGCCGGAGTTTTCACAATTCGTTTTTCGGGAGGTAAAACGGCGTTTATGTGTGGATGAAAGGCCTAACCGCGTAAAAATGTATCCTTTTCTCCAGACATCCGGCTACGTGTAGACTAGGCTTTAAGTTTGTTTTCAACACATAAATAAAAAGAAACTAAAAAGAGAGGTCTTTACATTGTGAAAGTGAAATCAGAGCCTCTTATTTGTCCCCAGAAGATCACAGAATGGTAAGTGCTTTATTTCCTACATGGGGTGTAACTACTGATCCTTACCCCTCCGACAGCAAACAAAGCAGCAGACCAACCAACCAAAGAAGCCAATCGGCTGCAATTAAAAGCTTTTTATTCAAACCGCTTGAGTAACTCCAACTCACCTCAGCGCTAACAGGTTAAAGCAACCTCACCCATCCCCCTTCTTTCAAACCACTACCCAACAATGAGCCACATTAACCCCAATAAAACCTGAGAGGTTTCTTATTATATTGCATATTTGACCACAAATTCAGTACGTCCCATTTACTGAAGTGTTTTTTTTAAACATTTGAGTAAGCCTCGTTACGTAACCCACCAGATGCAACATGCAGGTGAAGTAAAACGAGCTTGAAATAATAAAAGCATTGTGACGCTGCAAAGCTCAGAGTCAGCGCACCCCGAGCTCGCCGGTCTCATTACTTCAAACATCTCAGCGGCGCGGCCCTCTGGTGAGCGAGACGTACAGCGGAGCCGATCACAAAGTGAGTGTACTCCAAATAATGACTAATAAAGAGTCGATACGACTTGCAGCTCTTCAGGGGAAAACGTGGATAACAAGAGTCGAGCGCTTTTAACGGGGACGTCCTGATTGAGGGCCGTTCTCCCTAGATGCCGATTTGAGATGCTACAGTATTTTAACCTGACAAAAGCCAGCTGTATGTCGCTCCGCCTAGCTCCACTCATCCATCTGGGACATCTCCATAGGAATTGCCTTAACTGAAGGCTGGGCCTTATCAAAAATTCTTGCATATGATTGGATAAACCACTTGTCTGTTATCTTTATTGACGTGCTATTTCAACCACTCACACCGAAGCTAACCCGTGACGCTGATGAGAGCGACGCAGGAAAAAAAAAAAAATAATAATGTGTTTGCGGCTCAAGTGGCACGCGTTTTATTGACAGTGAGCTGACAGGAAGTGGGGGAAGACAGGCGGCAAAGCGCCGCGGGTCGGAGTCGATCCCGGGCCGACTGCGTCGAGGACTAAAGGCCTCCTAACATGGTTCGCGCTAACCGCTCCGCCACGGAAAACAAAACTTGCCAAATCCGGTCGGGAGAAGGGCGAAAACATGGTTTCCACCAACAAAAGCCTTCAGAGCCGTTCTCTGATGTTCTTTTAATGAAACAATATTAGGTAGATTGGACAACACGGAAGAAATAGCAGCATCAATGCTAACGCTTGCTTCCTCGATGCGAGCCACCATTGCTGTCTGAATCAAAACAGTCTCACGGTCGCTTCTCCACTACGTCACATCTATGAAACTCCAGCCCTGCGTCCTGATTGGCTGGACAATAAAATTGGTTGGAGAAATCACTTTCTATGGGAGAGGTCCCAGATGGATGTGAGTGAAGCTAGGCGGAGCGACATACAGCTGGCTTTTGTCTGGTTAGCAGTATTTTGCTCCATTTTTATTTATTTATTTATTTTTTGGTTTGTGGTGGACATTTTGGTCCCAACAGTGACATGATTTTGTTTGCGATATCAGACACATACGACCGCGGGCGTGTTTTAGTCCCGCTGTCCGCGTCTTCGGAACTGGAATGACTGCGGCCTGTCTTGACATTGTTCGTTTAGAACGAGGAGAATCAACAATTACTCCTATTGCATTAAATCTGACAAGCTATGACCAGCACCATCTGAAGCGATCTACTACATAAGTAAATAAGCCAACTAATTATTAAAAAAAGAGTTAAAATCAACTCTTTATAATCTATGAATCAGATTCTGCACCAAAACGACAGAAAAACTGCTAATAAATTCAGCTTTTTTTCTTCAGCTTAAGCCTTTTGTGTGTATCAAAATAAATTAATCTAGGCAATGCGATAATGACAATAATCACAATGATCTGTTATTTGCTGATGCGATTTTCACACGCAGGCAACATCAGCCCCGAGGATGCAGCGTTGGATACGATAAGTCCCGATACCCAGTAGTGGATACGATCCGCCTGCCGCCCAGTAAGCAGCAGTGACAGAATAAAACTAAGGGGAGGACGCCACTAAACGCAACATGACGTCCTCCCAGACAGGAGAGTCGAATAGCAGCGAAGGACTTTGTGACCCAAGCGAATTAAAGTGACAAAAATAAAAGCAGAGAGTGCAAGTTATCATCAGAAAAGTTGTCAAGAACGTCCCTCGTTAGCTCAACTGCACGGCGGGTAGAGCAAGATTTTACCGCGTGGAGCGCCGTCCTGCGCACAGAGGGCCTTCAGGGTTTACACACAAACTATCGAGGGCGAGTTTAATTGGGCTGTTCAGGGGGAAAAAAAGAGGAACGGCGTGTTAACATTTAATAATTTGCTACAGTAAAAGTACATGTTTAGCATACTGAAAGAGTAGCTTCAGTCAGAGAGAGCTGAGCTCACAGTGCAGGTCACAAGCTAAAAGCAGGAAGCTGCAGCTACCAGTAAAGCCTTACTTTCTCACTGTAAAAGATGAAAAATCTCTCTTTTTTTTTTTTAGGGCAAACCCAAGTTTCTTTAGATGGACAAGATAATGTGGAAACCCTGCAGGACACTTTGGTACGCCGTGCACAAGGAAATGGGTTGCAATTTGTAAAGCTTGGATACACAAACAGCAGCAGGACGTCCTGCGGAGTCTGCTACTGAGGAATAATAATAATAATAATAATAATAATAATAATAATAATAATAATAATAATAATTATTATTATTATTATTAATTATTATTATTATTATTATAATAATCATTCACTACTCCAATATTAGGTATTGGTAGTAAAGTTTAGTCAGGGAAGGACTCCCCTAAAAACACTGATACTTGGCACATCTTATCTTTTCTTTCAGATCAATCAAATCCTCAATAAAAATTAAAACTCAGAACTATGAAGACTTAAAAAATAGTTGGTCTGTTCATATGTTCTCATTTAGATTAACATAATTTTTGTGCTTAAAATCAACAAGTTTGGCCTAAAAGTCAATATCTCAACATCTACAGAAAAATGTACACTTGCACTCTGGTCCTAAAGCGCCTCGCTTGTCCAACCAACTCAGAAGGGGTAGATCTTACCAAAAAAAAATAATTTTTTTTTATAATTTTCAAGATGACTTAAACTCTAGCAATGTTTCTCATCTGTAACATTCCCAGTTAAATCCCATAAACACCACCCTTTGGGTACTGTAAAGCACATAAATGGTCATTTTATCATTGTATAAAACAGCATTTACAAGCAAAGCAAAGCTAAATGTGTTTAAAATAAATAGATTTCAATGAAAACTCCTTACAAAAAGCCCTGGCACATTAAGACGGTGATTAATGACAAAACGTAACTTCAGAATTGGGTCATTCTCTTTCCCCCAGCAGGCTGAGAAATCCCAACCCACCAGTAATGATTAGTCTTCCAGCAATTAAACTCTCCATCCACGCAGCTCTATTTAAAGACACTTCTCTGCTACAGAGCGGGCACAGAGTTCCCTCAGAAATACCACATGGCTAATAGATAAGAAACCCTAATTAAAAGCCAAAAACGAAGCGGGAAAACAAAAAAAGGGGGAAAAAAAGTGGCACCTCAGCCAAAATGGGAGATAAAGGGAGCGCTGTAAAGGAGGAGATCCCTTCATACGGAGTGCGAAACCTTCACTGTAACGCCGCTGAAGTGCAAGACAACATCGGGCTGAACGTAGGGCTGGGCGATAAATCAATTTAATCGATTAATTCGAATTTACAATTCTTTAAGATTCATTGGAAAATCTGGATTTTATTTTGCCAATACACTCATTGGGTTTCCATGAAGAGAACAGCATGTGATGCTGGATATATGTTTAGGCAAATGTATTGTCAAAATATTGTTAAGTGGAAACTTTTTTTTACCATAATACGAGGTACTTCATTTACTTATTTACTTTTTTTTTTAAACTTCGTTTTATGTTCACAAGTGCAGTGAAGCCTGTTCTTAGCTCAATGTGTAATACAACTAGCAGCTAATGTTTTGTTATATTTTCATTGTTTATAATGGCACGGCTGCCATCTTGTTTTACAAGCATGTTTCACAGCTTGTTTTTAGTTGCACTTTGAATTCAGGTCAACTCCCTGACGAAATGGTTGACATAAAAGCAAGGTTTGAAAATAATTTATTTAATTTCTTTTCATGAAACAAAAAAGGAAAAAAAAAAAATCGATTAATGGGATTTGGTATGATAAAATCGGAGATTTATTTTTTAATCCATATTGCCCAGCCCTAGCTGAACGATACAGAACGTATCAAGTGGTTTATCGTGATTTCACAAAAGATCCAGCTTCACTACCTGCGACCATTTACCGCTCCCCGAAAAACGTTTTGGTTTAACACCGGCCGAACGCCTCGACACCAAGAACATTTTAGTCGAACTTTAACGACAAGCTTGTGGTCACCCTTGATAAAATGAGTCGGAGCGACATTACGACATTTGGTATAAAACAAACATGTACAGCACGGTCAGGCTTAATTTTATTAAAGCTGATATATAAAAGAAGACACTTCACCTCGGTTACCCAGATAACAGGGGAAAGGGCTGCTGCGTCATGCAAAGGCTGATGGGATGCAGCTCTAAACGCACGCTTGCTCTTCTCGATGTCTGTTTGTGTCGCTGCTCAATTGCCCCCCCCCCCCCCCCCCCCCACTTCCTCATCAAAAAAAAAAATAAAAAAATCGCACAGACAGCTGCGCCTATGCAAGCATTTAGGAGTCAAGAGAAAAATGCTTTTACGCTAAAAACGCTTACGTTTTATATCAAAAATACATAAACCGGCACTAATTTCAACACCCTAAGTAGTCCAAGCTCTTTTCTACAATGATGTAGCAAATTCTAAAGAAAATCAAAGAAGAGTTGTTTTGCTATAAATGGAAATAAATAGTAAGGTGACCACCCGCCTCAGAAACGCTCCAGCGTCTGTCTGACGCCACAGAGGGGACAGTAAAACCGAAATGACGAGGCAAGATTTGCATAGATACTTTTTTTTTTTACTGATGGAAAAAGAGGAACAAGTCAAGAAAAAAATGGCAGAACGGCAGACATCAAGTAGGTCAAACTGAGCAACAACGGCCACTTTGAGGATACAACGTAATTAACATAACTAAGATTACTATTTTTTGGTTTATACAAACCCAACCTACATATCCTAGAAAAGTGCAATTTCTAACTCAATTAGTTTGAAGTGGAAAAACTAAACTAAAACAATGTCGACCTGCAGGTGTTTGCACCCTGACGTTCCTCAGGCAGGCCTGTAAAAAGCCACTTTCACACTAACATTTGCTATACGGAAGAAAAAGACTATAAACAATTAATCATTTATTATATTTAGCCCCCCCCCCCCCCCCCCCCCCGGATGGTGTCACAGCTAATAGAACACCAGACCAGATGTACCTACTATAAAGAGAAAAAAGCTGAAATAACAACACGCAAATAGGAGAACAGTAGGAGAACTCAGCAGAGTGAGAAAAATAGATAAAACTATGTCCTCCAGTAGCCTAAGCCTATAGCAGCATAACTACAGAGATAGCTCAGGGTAACATGAGCCACTCTAACTATAAGCTTTGTCAAAAAGGAAAGTTTTAACATTAGTCTTAAAAGTAGACAGGGTGTCTGCCTCACGGACCAAAACTGGGAGTTGGTTCCACAGGAGAGGAGCCTGATAGCTAAAGGATCTGCCTCCCATTCTACTTTTAGAGACTCTAGGAACCACCAGCAGACCTGCAGTCTGAGAGCGAAGTGCTCTGTTAGGAACATACGGGGTAATCAGAGCTCTGATATATGATGGAGCTTTGTTGACTGAGCTCACCACAAAGCCTGCTTAAATCCTTTGGTAGGATGCTGGTCCGCTGGGTTCCTGCTTACTTCAACTGGGTTTCTACTGATTTCAAATGTAAAGGACTCCAAATGATCCACATAGTTTCATATTCAATATAATTTGTAACTTAATGCACCTGGGAAATTAATCAAAGTTCATCCCGTATAAACTGGGCAGCCAAAAAATAAATAAATAAAAATACCTGTAAAGGTTATTTAATAACCCTGAGAGTAAACCTTTGTTTACTAAGCCGTGTGCTACGTGTTGTTGCAGCCTTGCTTCTGTTTCTGTACAGAGAGACTTGATCTGAACACTGCGCAGACCAGAACAACTACACCTGCAGGAAATGAGCTACTATCTGGTTCCTCCTCGCTTCATTCAAGCGGCCTGCTGAAACTTTCACCAGCCACGCAGCTTATTTAACTCTCTATATTCCTGTCTGCATGTGACAGAAGAAGTCTATTCAATTGCACTATTTGCATTACATCTCCCGGCTCTACATTTGTTTGACTAAACACCATGACTTTATTACTTCTTATCCATTAAAAACACAGAGTCCTTTCCATGAGTTTTTCACTTACCCTAAAAATCAGCCGGAACCGGGCCTTTTTTTTTCTGCGGATAAATGTGACGCTGTTATTAAAGCACACCCATGATTACGTCATCTGAACAAGATCAGAAAACTCCGCAGGCTTACGACCTTACTCGGGTCAATATAGTAACAAAAGGCTCTTTACGTGGCCAGCGAGGTCTTAATCTGGTAATATAAACATACCTCGTAATGCAGCTAAAGAAAATGACCTCCCACATGAGCAGCAGCACAACCACGCTGCATTAGTTCAAAGAAACTCACTTAGACAACAAAATGTAATTTAATGTTAGAAGAAGACGGCACATGTGTGTATAAATCTCCCCTATATGAAGGAAGTGGGAGGTAATCTCCGCCACGGGCCTCGACGCAGCACAGGTATAACAGCCAGGCCGGTAGAACCAACTCCCAAAGTCATTTTGAGAGAGGCCCCTTGCTTTAGCGAGATGGTGTCACGGCGAGTCTCAATTTGCTGCGAATGTCGTGTGTGTGTGTGTTTTGGAATCCTGGATCTAGCATTTGGGCAACAAACCTACACAATAAAAGCAGACTGAAGCCTTTAAAGACGAAAATTGTGGAAACCGAAAGGCTTCTGAGACCAAACCTGGCTTCAAACAATTACTCGCCATTCTTGATCCGCGATATAACGTTCCGGGATGCAAGTTTTTCTCCAACAGCGCTCCCTAAATTGTGCAAAGAGTGCAGGGAATCAGTGCAAAATGAGCTGCAATCTGCGTCCTTACATGCCACAACCTCGGACCTGCGTCAGCCTCTCAATTATGAAACCTGAGAAGTAACTAGTGTACTATTCCTACCTAAATAGGCTATTTTATTTATTTATTTGGTATATTTATTTTGGTCATTTTACTGGTCACTTTAGTTTATTCTTTGTCATTATTTAATAACATAACTCAGGTCTCTTAAGTTGTTTTTCTTTAAAAAAATTCTGTTATGGTTAAAAAAGTTGGTTAAATAAAGATTTAATTGGAATTCTGTGTTTGTGTTCTTTATTAAAATTAAATCATTTAGCAATCTCATAAAATGTCCAGGCAGAGCTGCACATAAAATATGGTTTTAAATATTTTCAATAATTATCGATATCGATCAATATGCATTTTTTTTTATCAATAAGCTTTTTTTCTATATCGTCCAGGCCTAGGCTGAACTATTTCAGGGTCGTTTTGACAATACGATTGTGGATCGTCTTCCTGATGAAAACTCAATTTTTTGTTTACAAGCAGACAACTGGATATTTATTCAGAATGGACACAGGGCCTTTGGAAGAGGAGTCGGCCCACAGCATCACACATCCTCCACCATATTTAGCAGTTAGCATTAGCCGTTTTTTCCCCCCACACACGGCCATCATTCATCTCACATCAAGCCAATCCCTGCTCTTCGCACCGAACGTTCGTTCCTTTCCGCTTGCTGGCTGCGCATGCACATTTTCAGTGTTTATGTAGCCGGTTAGCTTAGCGGTTAGCATCAGTGTTAGCCGTTCGTCGTAGCTCGGCTGCTCACACCGTCGCAAGCCCACAGTCGCACGAAGCGAGCAGCGTTTACATTTACGAGAAAAAGAGGAAGCGCTCGGTAAAACGAAAGATCACCAGAGGGGATTTGGGAGATTTTGTTTCATGTTATCCCCCCGAAGAGCGAGTTAAGCCGGTCTTGAGCATGCGCGTTTATTCAAAAAAGGACATGAGGAAACTTCTGAAAAAAATTAAATAAAAAAATGCCAAACCTACCTTTAAAGTTACAGGAAAGCAAATTTGTGTTTAAATTTGTGACGGTAGAAACAAAGACATTCTCTTTGCATAAAATAAGTTACAGAAAAGTTTATTTAATATTTTTGCACCTGCTGTTTTTTTGTACATAACTTTCTGCAGCAAATCAATGTAATCCCTTTAATAGAGATCACACTACTACAATAAAACATGTATTTTAAAGCTTTTTCCCCCCCCTTTACATGGCGTGCCAACAAAAGCTGCTGCGCGAGTTGATCGAGGCCGACGAGAGGCGACTGTCCCGCCTCGTTTAGTTTGGCTCTGAACAGACGTTCATCGTGAAGCTCAGACACAAGCTGCTGAGCTTGGAGGCGTCTTTGTGGGTTAACGTAGACTAAAAACCCAGCAGCGATAGCATTAGCACAACGCCACATCCACGCTGCAGGGTTGGGCAGCGAATGCTCAAAGCTCTCTGGACCATTTTATGAATGGGACGATCGCTTTTCCTCTAAGAAACATCTCTCCCATCAGCTAAGGCTGACGTGTCTGAGCTTGTTGCGCTGCTTTTATTTATGTCTGTTTGCAGCTTTAAGCGTTTGTGTTGCATTGTTGAGGTTTATCTGGTTACATATTTAAAAAAAATAAAAGTTTATTTTGAAGTTTTATTAATTTCTTTCCTTTAATGCTGTAACAGGTGACAGTATCTGACATGAACAGGTTTTATTCCTCAGTCTTCAAAGGTTAGCATCTACCGTGGCGTAAGCAGAACCCGGTGATTGGGACTGACAGGGTTCACCTGAAATCCAGAGAAAAAGGCCGCCGCTTCCCCTCCTGGATGACGTCAAGCTCTTTCGGATCAACAGTCGCCGGCCGCGCCTACGACTCGGCCAAACCAGAAAGGCCTGTTCGGCTCCGAGAGGCAACCCAACAAACAAAACGGCTCTTAAACGCCACAGCATTGTTTTTCCTGCGCCGCTCCCGGGGATCGCCCGCTGTACGACAAACGACGCTCTGACGTGATTAACCATCAACTCAGGGTGTCTGTGTGTACGAGGGGAACTCATGAGCAACTCCTCCGTATGTGTAAGAACGTGATAAAGGGATGGACCTCTGTGTGTGTGTGGAGCAGGATCCCTGGTTACAGTTGCTTTTCATCTGACTGGCGAGGTTAAAGGCCTCATTCGTGGCTTTCTGGGAGTGAAATGAAGGCGTCTGCAGCTCAAAGCAGACGACTCGCAACAGACCAAAAACAAAAAAGCACCATATTGGCAACGTCTTCGCCGAATCGCCTCTGATGTCCCGTTTGAAGAAAAAAAAAAAAAAAAAAAACAACAAAAAAAACCTCACACTCATGTGTATCGGGTTTCTCGCTCGTAAGCTTGCTGCTCCGTGATGGTGTCAGGTGAAAAAAAACATCGACCCGCTACGCTCCAATTACCGACATGTTTGCTGGCTCTTTGTTGCCGTGGAGCTTAGCAGCGTTTTATAATCTGCGAGCCACAGTGGGACGGGTTCAGCGGGTCAAAGCAGAAGAAAACAAAGCTGGGAAACAAGACAACTATGCAGTCGGTGCATTGCTCATATGATTCAAAAGCTAAATGGAACGCCACGCTATGCTAGCTCACAGGTGGCACAAGGGTTTCTAGACTTACCACAGCAGGAGGTGTTACTAATCTTATTCTTTCAAAGTTCACACTAGGGCTGGGCGATAAATCGATTAATTCGAATTTACAATTCTTTAAGATTTCATTTTTGGGAAATGTGGATTTTATTTTGCCAATACACTCATTGGGTTTCCATGAAGAGAACAGCATGTGATGCTGAATATATGTTTAGGCAAATGTATTGTCAAAATATTGTTAAGTAGAAACTTTTTTTTACCATAATACAAGGTACTTCATTTACTTATTTACTTTTTTTTCAAACTTTAGTTTGAAGTTCACAAGTGCAGTGAAGCCTGTTCTTAGCTCAATGTGTAATACCACTAGCAGCAAATGTTATATTTTCATTGTTTATAATGGCACGGCTGCCATCTTGTTTTACAAGCATGTTTCACAGCTTGTTTTTTAGTTGCACTTTGAATTCAGGTCAACTCCCTGACGAAATGCCTGACATAAAAGCAAGGTTTTAAAATAATTTCTTTAATTTCTTTTTATGAAACAAAACGGAGGGATAAAAATTGATTAATCGTATTTGGTATGATAAAATCGGAGATTTATTTTTTAATCCATATCGCCCAGCCCTAGTTCACACAAACACAACAAGCTCCTTTAGCCCCGTTAGCGGCAGCTGTTTTGCGACGGTTTAATGCTAAAAGTGTCAAAAGTACGTAAAACGTCGACGGTCTGCCAAAAGTGGTGACCGTAGACAACACGCGGATAGAAGGGAAATCTTGAAGTATTTTCATCACCCTCCGTCACATTACACCACAGCGCCGTATATATAAAAAAATGGCCCAACGTTAGCCGACTTCCCTGTGAGTACGGGTCTCAATAACGCCGGGGCACGTAGGTAGGCACCACTGAAAATATGAGCCACGGGCGGCGCTGCACGGATCCGATTTCAGCCCGGTTCCTGTTCAAACACAGGCCGACTGAACCCGATATCACTGTGACGTTTCAAGTTATAAAACCCCGCGTTATCTGATGGGACTTTCACGAGAGAGAAACCAAACAAATGGTTTTGGGATATTGTTGCAAAAGAGTTTTCAGAGAAAACTCCCTGAACGTGGAGTTATTCTTCGAAATACTTTAACCCTTCATCCTGACATGTGAGGGGAGTTTCAGACCTGCACTGCACCATTAGACAGTTTATACTTAGACTTTTTAGTATATAAAAAAAAAAAAAAAAAAAAAACATTCACTACTGAAATTGTAAGGATTGAGAAATTTACCCTTTATGAAACATGATTAGTAATATTTAAAGGTTTCAATGTATCCCCCTACAAACTGGTCATTATCTTAAATTAGGACAAAAACATTAAAATAAGGTTGACTTGGAGGGGGGAGTGATGACAGAGATGCAACTATGCCTTATATGATGTGGACATTTAAATATATATGAAATGGTTAAAAAAAATTAAATAAAAATTCTTCATCTTGACGATTTAAAACCAATCTGAAATAGCAGAACGTGTGTGAATGAGGGTCAAACATGCACCGTGTTTGTAAACCTGGTTAAGGC
This sequence comes from Fundulus heteroclitus, assembly GCF_011125445.2. NCBI lineage: Eukaryota > Metazoa > Chordata > Actinopteri > Cyprinodontiformes > Fundulidae > Fundulus > Fundulus heteroclitus. The sequence continues at coordinate 24,446,980 of NC_046374.1, read as the reverse complement.
TTTTAAAGAGCACGATTACACAGGGCGTTGTCGTCATTTCTGATTTAGTTTCAATTCAGTGTTTGCGTTTTATTTATCTAAAAATAGGTCACTAAACAACAGCATTGAATGGTCAGGGCTGCATTTAAGATATACGTTTTGAATTGCTTGACAATCATCGATATGATTTCTATTTTATCGATGTGTTTCGTTTCTATTTCGTCCACTTGTGTGGTTTTTACTTTGAATATTGGACATTACTATACGGTCCATTTTAGTGTCTTTGCCTTTTTTTTTTTTAGGTGCGTCTCTGCGCTTTCCGTCTGTAAATTGCTGCCGATACCGCTGACTCTTACCACGAAGGGATGAATAAATCAATAATTAAGTCTCATGGTCCTGTATGAACCAGTTCACTGTTCTGCTTTAGCAGTTCAGCGCATACAGGGTTTCCCCTTAGGAAACCCAGGGGTCTGCAACCTGTGGCTCATTATAACTTTGGCGACAAATTATATTACTATTATGGTATTTAAATGTAATAATGATAATAAACGCGGGTTTTAGCAGTTTTTTCCTTGGAATAGTTTTTAATTTTCACAACAAAATGATGCTGAAAGTGCCAGTAATATTTAATTTTAAATCAATATTTTTTTCATTATGTTGTAAACTTTTTTTTTTTTTACATCTTTATCCAAAAATAACATCCCATCCATCGTCTTTTTTTTTTAAATCTCAAAAAATAGACATAAAAGGGGGCTTCTTTAACGATGAAAACATATTTCCTACAGTAGATCTTTATCTAAAATTATAACAACATCTAAACTCTAAACGAGTTTATTTCAAGTGGACTGTAGGCAAAATGGCTCTTTATACTGTAAAGGTTGCAGGACTAACCTGTCTGGGTGTGATTCAAATGCTGAAAACAAATCTTTGAGTCACTGATTGTGATAAAATACCACCTTTTAAGTAAAGCTGTTACGTTAAATAGAATAATTTAAGAGTATAGGCTGCAAAGAGAACGAGGGCAACGTGTGGATGTGGTTTTAGTCCGCGGCGTCCTAACCAGACGATAAATGCACACAGCAACCAATGAACTGGGTATTACAAATAACACTTATGCGGCTGTTATTTGGACATTATTTCTATTATCAATAATATTGTGACCCTCAAACAGGACGGGTGCCGTTGTTGCATCAGCTCACGAAAGGTCCTCGTATTTTTTTTACATCAAACCAGTCTGGTTTTTGTGCCCGTTTTCCAACCACTTCAATAAAGAGGAGGATCCGGTCCGTTGGGCCGGCGCGCGCCTCCCCAAGCAATGACACAAAAGGACGAAACAAATAGGACCGACCAGTATTTCTAGCTGCATGTGTGTCAGAAGACGCGGCGCGAAGGATGAGAAAGACGACACTGTAAAGCAGGAAATCAGTCGGCCAGGGGAACCCTAATAATGCACTGCAAAAATAGACCTAAAAATAAGAATTTTTTTTCTTGAAATGAATGCATTTGTCCTTGATTTGAGCAGGTAAATAGGACTATTTGCCAATGGAATAAGATTTTTGCACTTAAAATAGGAACAATTCATCTCCATCATCTTATTTCAAGTGCAATATATCTAATTATCTTATTTTAGGGGTAAACATACTCATTCCATTGGCAAATAAACCTGCTCAAATCAAGGGCAAATACATTAATTTCAAGAAAATTTTACTCATTTTTAGTTCTCTTTTTGCAGTGTGGCAGCAACCTTCTGAAGCTTTCACACAGAACACCCCCCCCCCCCACACCAAACAACTAGTTTTGTGATCAAAACGATAAATAAAAACAGCCACGGCTTCACACTGAAAGCAAATCTACTGTGTTTTTTGTTTTTCGGGTCATGCGAGGGTTCCTCTTCAGCAAGTTCCTCAAACCGACCGCCGCTATTAACGAGCCAACATGTCCGATCAAAGCCACTTAACATATTCTGCCATTTAACGCCTCTGAAAATGTGTCGCAGCCCCCCCCCCCCCCACCTCCATGTCCCAAAGCTATCTCTCTCGTGACATGCCTGCTGACCGCTGATGGCAGCAGGACGTCTTGGCAGGTTGCTTTTTTTCGCTTCCACCCTGTCCTCAATCTGTTAACCCAAAGATTGATTAGGGGTAATGTGTAAAAAAAAAAAAAAAAAAAAAAAAAAAAGGGGGGGGGGGGGGGGTTAAAGTGGCAGAAACCACTCTGAACAACAGGTCCCTGCTGTGTTTTCCCTGCAGGCGGCAACTCAGAGCACCGCGGTGCCATTTGGTCCTACGTCTTGAGACCCGACACCAAAAGCTTTCTATACATGGCCTCACAGAACGGCCTGTTTGTGCGAGGAGTGCACATCTGTGACCTTTGACCCACAAAGCCCAGCTAAGAGGCGACAATGATCAACAAAAATAAATAAAAGCAACACTTTTCATTCTGAATGGGAAGTTGGGCAAGTGCAGATGTGATCGGGTTAATGAGTAGACGGCTTCAATAGGAGGCGAGTCACAGGGTGTTGTTTTTTTTCGGGTTGGGGGGGGGGTGGATTCAGGCCACAATCATCACCCCAGACCTAAAAATCAGGGAATCAGGGAATACATTTTCTATTTTTTTTTTTTGCCCTTCTTCTTGACTCTTGCCGTATCGTCCATGGCCCTTCACTAGAGAGACGGCGCTCACAGAAGAAACGTCATCATAACGAGACGATTCTAGACTGTTATCTGCCTTCATTCGGCCTCCAGCAAGCAGAAAGAAATGAAAAAAGGAGAGGGTGGGTGGGGGGGTTCATTGTTTACATTTTTTCAAAAAACATTTTATATGCGTCTGGCTGAACAGTGGCACTGTGACCACTCCTACAGTGCTGAGAAGATCTTCTGTGTTACATTAACGCATATATATTATTATTATTATTTTTTTTTTTGTCTGCACCATCAACACCAAGTTAAATTCCTTGTACGTGCAAACCTACTTGCCAATAAACTTGTTACTGATTCTGAAAAATATTGATCTGAATCCCAAAATCTAAAAGAAAAAAGCAATAGGAATTGTCTGTGTTGCCAGGTTGGGGGCTGGTTTCCACCATATTGGGCTTCTTTTGAACACATTGCTAGGGGGAAAAAAACACTTATTTAGGAAGCTTTCACAACATTTTTTTTTTGTTTTTTTTTAGAAAGAATTGACAAAATATACCAAAATGCCACCTCCCTGCGCTTATTTTATCACTTGATTTACTTCTGAAATGTGTCGAATCTGTCGATGAATAATAGTCTCTGCATAATCAAGTGTCACTATAAAATTATATCGGTCAATGTTATAAATGCCCCAAATGGGGCAACTTATAAATGTTTAACGGCTGCGTGTGACTGAAGTTAGATTTACAACTCGTGTTGGGAGGCTACTGATAAAAACGTTTCCGGTTGATGTAACGTGATCGTTAAATGGGATCTTCTGAGTTATTCGGTTGCCTGATTACGCATTTTGTAGGGAGTCTGTATGCTAAGCGTTTTTTTGATTATTTAATAATACAAATAAGTGAATCTGTACAAGCAAAGAACTTGCTAAGTTATAACCTGTTTAAACGGCGTAACGTTTAAACATTAAACCGGCGGGTTTAGCCGCTCTGAGCTCGATGGCAGCGATGAATATCAGCTGGAATAAGAAACCCGTCTGCCGTTTCCAGGTATGACCCAAGAGGCCAAAGGACACAACGCGTGGACCGCACACCCACATCAGCGTATAAAAACTTTCTACCGGACGCCCGAGCTGCTTTAAGTCATTTCAATAGCGGGGGGAATGGAGGAAGTGGAGAAGTAAAACTATCTTTCTAGCTGCAGCTACTTTCCCAAGACAAATCTGAATTAACATATTAAGAAGATTTTAACAAAATAATAAAAAGCAGATTAAGTCCAGATTTAAAAAAGAATAAATAAAATCTCTAAATTTACAGGCAATCCCCTTCCTTCAGCTGTACCGTTCAATCTTTTTTTATTAACACCTCATTTAAGTGATGTTTTCCCACATGTAATATAGAGTGTTGTCATTTCAAATCTGTGACTCTTCTTAAATACTCCCAGAGCTCTAGGCTGGGGAAATAAACTACAGCGAGACGTTGGTGTTGAAGTATTTATCTATTTTAAGAGGACCAAACGTTTTTCAGCTCATAATCGCCGCGATACGTCCAGCCTGGAGCTTTAAAGAGTCTCCGAGCAAAAAAAACGCTTCCTTTCACCGAGGCCAAAATTCATCCAGGGCTAAACACTTTGATAGACTTTCTGATTTTGACCACAACTTCCCCCAAAAACCAAAGCATAAAAACCAATTTTCTTGTCATATTATCCCTTCTCTGTAACCGTATAAGATGGCCACGGCTCAATAATTAAACTAAAGGTTTTATTCTGGCTCTGTGCTCCAGTAAAAGGTGCGGCTAAACACCTACATGTGGCCGACGTGCTTTTTCCCTTTCACAGAACAGCGGAGCTGACGACCTGCGCTGTTTCATGTGCCAACACACTCGGGTTGACTCGCCGAGGGAGATCAGGGTATCAACAGATAACGTCTGACAGCTTTCTGCCTTTACACGGAGCGACGCCAGCTGACCTTTGAACCCTCCAGAGTCCACCGCCAGGAAGCCTCCCTATTGGCCGATAAGAGCGAGTCAGCGGCCCACACACACCTGAGCTCGGCGTCTCAGTTTAGAGACTGGAAAACTCTTGTGACGAAATGAAAATTATTGAAAGTTTTCTCCCCCCCATTGCTCCTGTCAGTAATAGAAACATATTTTTGCTTGAGCTTTTTTCTTTTAATGACTCTTTTAAAGTTTCCGATGTTTACGTTCCCTACACCTAAAGTAGCAGCTCAAAAGAAATGTGTCGCGTCGACCCTGTGCCGGTATCAACACCGTCCACAGGAAGCGTCAATATTTCCAGCGTTCCTGAGAAACCTTTTCTGTTTTAGAGGAAAAAAAAAAAAAAAAAAAAAACACACACACCATGTGATCCTTGTCTACAGCTATCCTAGCAACACAACCAGAGGCTTATAATCAGTTTCCAGACGAGCTCTAAACATCTCAGGCCTTTCCGGCGTTACCTGAACGACACCGGCCTACTAAACATCTATTTATGTGTTTTAATCACTGCCAGTTCACAACTAAATGCATTCAAAGAGAAAAAGAGATCCAGTTCATATCTATATAAACCTGTTTTTTTTTTATCTTTTAATCCCACAGCTTAGAAAACCTCAACTCATGCAACAAAACTTTTTTTTTTTTTAGTCTTCAAATCCTTTGCAAAGCACAAAGTGATTATTCGGGTGTATTTAGGAGCCCCTGAGCCTAAGAAGAGATAATGGGGCATTGTTTGACATCACGTGATGATGTGTATTGTTACAGAGTTCATAATCACTTCCTGCACCTGTAGAAACCATGAAATGACAGCTGGGCCTCCACCGGCGACTTGAAATTAAACACGATGAACCTTTTTTAGGCGCTTTCGTACTCGGATTAAATTTACAGTAGCTCAGAGCTGAAGTTAAAGCATTAAAACCTCGTTCTTGTTGTTAATGATCCACCACCGCGACAAACAAGCACTTCCTGCCGGGAAATATTTGTTTTTTTTTTCCTCCCCCCCGTCAGTGAGCACCGGCCCCGTGCGACATAACGCGCAGGCCGACTTGCTCAGCGCGAACTACTTCAGCATTTCCAGTTTGAATTGCAAATTAAGAGTCTGCGTGTCTCTAAAAAGCCTTTAGGTTCCCCTTCTACAACAACACGAGCGGCCATTGCTCCTAACGCCAAGGATGCGCCCGGCATTAACTCCTCATGTAGCCTGGAGGAAAAAGCTAATGGTTTTTAGCAATTATGTAACAAAAATTAAAGATAATAAGATGATCCAAGTGTCTTTAGTTTAAACAAAAACGCAACATTTACTTCTGCTACTCTGGATGAAATATACATGTATGCATTTAATACTCATAAGTATCAATTTATTTGTTGATAGTTTGATACATAGGACTGAACTTTCAGCCTTTTTGCTCTTTATAGAGTAACCCACGTGTTTCACGTTGGCTGCTTCGTTATTCAGGCTCAGTGCTTATAACCTACTACAGGTAGTTACATTAATAGGAGCGACAAGTGGCACTCCTTCAGTTTTCACACCACGTCTGGATGACTTTTTTTTTCCTTTTGTCACCAGAAATATTCCGAGATGGATGAGTTGACCCTTTATTTGTAAATTTGTAAAGCCTTCTTTCAGCCAGAAGACTAAAAGAAGAGAAAGGATAAACGTCTGTTGTGTCTACCTGTATACGTTGTTTGTGTGCAACCTGAGCCAACGTCCGTCTCAAAAAAAATAATAAATGGCTATTTTCAATCTTGACACTTTTGTTGAAGATTTGCTTCAACAAAATCCCAATCTACACGACAGCAAGAGTTTTTTTTCTCCCTTTCATCAACTAAGTAGTCCATTGGTATAAATGTACAGACCAACATGTTGATATATAAGAACATGCTTCATCAGCCCATGCGTCAACAATAAACTGAAAAATATAAGAATCCTATTCTCAGGACTTAACTGTGATGTTGCAGCTGATAAAGATTACAACCTACATGCAGTTTGGTTTTAAAATTAGAATAACCCATCGACAATTTCATGGAGAAAATATGCCGTCCAGTAACATTTGGTGGAAAACCTTTGGCAACAGGGAGAGCGCTTTTGTACTTCTGGGGTAAAGCTACAAGCGCAGACCTTCTGTGTGGCATTGAAGCATGGCGAGGGTTCAAAAACCACAAAAAAAAACAAAAACATCACGTCACAACATCCGTACAACTTTAAGTCCTTTTAACGAGATTCCAGAGCGAACCACGGGTCTAGCCCTGCTCCTCGTTGCCCAACACTTCCGGTCAGCTGGCTGAAAGCGCTGCAACCAAGTTTTTCCTTAAAATGAACCAAAGGACCAATGGTACAAAACCACAAAGAGAGACTTTAGTGGAAACTAAGCCGCTACCCTGATGAGGGCAAACGCTGATACCGCCTAAAGTCGACTGGCGGGTTACAACGAGCCAACAACGGTGCCATGCTGTGACACCGGCGTGTTTCCACCCACGCCTGGTCACAAGTTTTTAGGTCAGAGTGTAAATAGGGGGACATGAGTTGCCTTGTTTACTTTTTCTAATTACCCTACACATTATTGAGATCATCTGTTCAAATGGATCACTGCCAACAACTACTACTACTAGTGCTTCTATGCGTTTCTGATCCTCTGCGCTGGCAAATACTTCACGAACGCGACCAATCGCCTGCGCTCGGACGGGTCAAAGCGGCAGAAAGTCGCCTAGGAAGACCTGTCAGGGCAGACAGACGAAACAGAAACCTGAATTTGCTCTCCTACGCTACAAGGAGTGGGGAATCCAGTGTAATTGCGTAGGTAGGCTGGTGAATCACTGATCCGTGGCTAAATAAAAAGACAACAAAGACAGAAGAAAGGCTGATAACAAAAAAAAAAAAAAAAAAAGAAAGCAGAGACTGTTTAAAGCCAGAGAAGGCCCACCAGCACTCCACCGCTGCGGACACATTGCCCCTGACTTTATTCAGGGAGAATCGTCTTACCTGCCCTGTTGAGATCTCAATGACTTGCCCCTGTGAGGGCCTTGTTGACATTTTTCTCCCACCCCAGACACGCTGGAGAAAACCGTGAAGAAAGGCCGATCGATCAGCGTCTCTTGTTCATTTAATGCAGCTAATGGCGGAGTGGTGGAGGGTGGTGGTGGTGGTGGGGGAACCTCCAACAGAACGTCCCCCGTTGAATCAACAAGTTGAATCCCACATCAGCGGCTAGTTGGGAGAGTTAGCCGGCGAGCTAGCGACTAGCTTGTAGCAACTGCGTGTCCCATGGCTGTCAACGGCCCTCGGCGCAGGAAAAATCGGATGTTTTTGTTTCCACCTGAGCTTGCTGCTGGGTTTAAAAAACATTCAGGTCCAAATAAGCATTTATAGGAGGAAGGGGGGGGGGGGGCGAAAAGTTTTGCGGAGTGGTTTCCGGGACGTTTCTGGGCTAGCTAGCTAGCTAGCTTGTTGTGCTAGCCTGGAGGAAAAAAAGTTGAGCAACGGTTGAGCCGAAACAGCAAAAAAAAAAAAAAAAAAGGGCAGCTTAATTCTTAATGAAACCAAAAAATATATATATTTATATATTATTCAACGTTGTCCCCACAGCACTCCTCGACGTCGTTTCAGTTTGCCACCCCTGTGCCGACAGGTTCGGTTTCTCTCTCTTCCCCCCCCTCCCCTTGACGGTTCCGAGATTAGCTCCGAGGTCCCAAAAAAACTTTCAGGCCAAAAGTTGTTCCCGACTCTTGACAGGACGAGGGAAAAAATAATCCGCACGGGAGATTCCTGGAAGGAGACGCGAAAGGCGAAACTTTGTCCAGCGGTGACATTGCAGGCGAGCAACGCCGGAGTGAATGCGTCGCGTCGGCTAGCCTGTTAGCCCAAAAAGCGCTATTTCAGACGCCTCTTTCATGGCAATGCTTTAGCTAGTTAGCTTCTATCGCCCAGCGACAGACCGGAGTGGCGCTGGCTGCCAAAAGGGCGACCCGCAAAAGAAAAAAAGAAAGGAAAAAAAAAACCTTATAAATCCACGCAAATTACCGGCGCTTTTTCTGTCTCGCGTTGCGTGATTGGAATAAGGTCGCTCACCGAGTGCTGCACTGCAGTGTGGCGATATAGCAGCAGCTCGTCCCGTCGGTGCGCCGACTGAAGGAGGAGGAATCATCAAGTTGTTGAATCCATAGCGGGCAAACTGGGGCTTTTCTTCTTCGGGAGGTGTGTGTGTGTGTGTGTGAGTGAGTGTTACGGGCGGCAGGAGGAGGAGGAGGAGGGGGGGAGGCAGGAGCTGCGCCCCGAATGCGGTCTATCCTGCCCTGATACCGGAACAAGCCAATAACGGCAACATGGCTGCTTGCACCACGACCGAGAGGGAGGGAGTGCTGCGTTCGGTTTTTCTCGTTTTTTTCCGAATTTTCGCTCCTCGGCGCCCAGAGGTGGGAATTCCGAGCAGTTCCCCGGGATCCGACTCAGTTAGCTCGGCTCCCAAACGATTCTTCGCGTGCGCCTTCTTCCCGGCGTTTAAAATTAAACCAACTTTTGATATATGTGCACACATGGAGTGTGGGAAAAACAATTCATGTATGCGTGGTAACTGATATTTCCTCATCAGAAACCAGGAACAAAGAGAGGTTATTTGATTGAAGTCAATTTTAGTTGTTTTTGTGAATATAAATGCTGCCTTGAATTTAAAAACAATAAAAACATGAATCACTGTCAAGGTGATACACATAAAAAAGCGCCCTCTACGTTCACAGATGTATGCAGAATTGTTTATGAATATGAAACGAGTAATTTTTTTTTCCTTTTGCCAATTTAAACGTGAAAATAAAGTGAAAACAATACATTTCACTGACCACATACATTAGCACAAAGAACCACTAACTTTTGGTTGCAGTTTTTCACTTATCAGATTCTGATGAGAACATCCAGTTGCCAAAGCAAGCATAGGCTGTTCATAGTCTGTGTTTGTTTTTGCTAATTGAATTTGGATCAGATCGTTTGTTAGCCAGTGTTTACACTTTCGTGCATGCTTTTAAAGTTTTTAAGACTTTGGTCCCAGCTTATCTATCCAATCTATTTAACATCTACACACTAGCCTGTGCATTTAGATCGGCATTAAGTTTTTTTTTTTTCAGGACTTCCAAGATGAATATAAACAATAATAAAGGGAAACTTCACATTGTATTTGTTCCCACTGTATGGACTCGTTTATTTACCTTTCGGTGCATTCTCCATTGACTGTCTTCGTCTTTTTTTTGCCTTTCAACTTAAGCAGATCATGATACCTCAATAAATATAAGTGTTTTTATTCTATTATTATTATTATTATTAATATATTTTATCACCTTTTCATGGCAAAACTGTGAAGCACATTGGTAAGGTTTAACTCTTTTAAATATGTAATACACATAAAATAAACAGAATCGACTAGTTAGGTTTTAATCCATAAACATTTACCCATGTTTAATGTGGAAAAAATGGGATTGTTAAAAAAATCATTGTAAATTCATGCAAATATTTTGCCAAACGCTTTGGCTCAGTCACAGCCGGCACATTTATTTGACCACAAGTCATTCAGGTTAACAGCAGGTGCTGGTATGAATGGACTCAGAGGAATGCATTAGACATTAAAAGCCATATTTATTTTAGTCTCATCCATATCGTGAGAATTTAAAAGTATGAATAATACAAGATTAACAATATATATATACATTACACATCAAAAAATATTACACTTGTCATCATCATTGTGCTACAATGTGTTTGTTTCAGTGTTTCTGGCGGCATAAATAATACTTCGTAGAAGCTTTGTATAACTCTCGGCGTCGACAAGAGGTGAAGAAACGTGTCCGAGCAGGTTGGAATGGGTGGAGAAAATCGTGAGATGTGTTGTGCGATAAAAGAGTATCAGTGAGAATTAAAGGAAAGGTGCTCAAGGTGGTGAATGTTATCTGGTTCAGAGACGGTGGCAATGTGGAAGAGACAAGAGGCAGATCTGGATACAGGAGATATGAAAATGTTGAGGGCCTCTTTGCGAGTGATGAGGATGGATAGGATCAGGAATCAGTACGTCAGAGGGACAGCTCATGTTAGACGTTTTGGCGATAAAGTCAGAAAGGCCAGACTGAGATGGTTTGGACGTGTACAGAGGAGGGATAGTAAGAACATCAGTAGAAGGATTTTGAGGCTGGAACTGTCAGGCAGGAGGCCTAAAGGAACACCACAGAGGAGATTTATAATGGGGGGGAAAGAGGACATGAAGGTAGTTGATGTGAAACAAGAAGATGCAGAAAATGGGGTTAGATGGAGACAGATGACTCTCTGTGGTGACCCCTGAAAGGGAAAACTTTGCTAACGTGATGTAGCCGCTAGCTGTGCAGCAAAGCTAATACTAGCATGTAAATAGGTAGGAACTACTAATTATAGTTACAACAATAACATGGCTAATTAGTTGTCAATTGGCTAAAATCAGTAAATAAATGATAACCTAACAAACTTTAAAGCTATGGCCCCTGTAATTTTTTTTAACTGCTACCTTCCTGTAGCGGCGAGCTGTGTAGCAAAGCTAATACTAGCTTGTACATAGATAGGAACTACTAATTATAGTTACAACAATAATCTGGCTAATTAGTTGTCAATTGGCTTAAATCAATAAATAAATAATAACCTAACAAACTTTAAAGCTGTGGCCCCTGGAAGTTTTGTTTTACCTGCTACCTTCCTGTAGCAGCGAGCTATGCTGCAAAGCTAATGTTAGCTTGCTGACAGACGCAAGGTAGGCATGTTTGTAGTTCTAGTACTGAGTACTAGAACTACAGTACTAAGTACTAATAAAGGTGCAAAGGGTTAACAAATTCCAACAAATTAACAACTAAGGTTATCAAATTAACTGGGAATCCTTGTTCTTTGCAGGGAAGTTGTAGTAAACAGTACTTATATTAGTGCTTTACACTTATAGTTAGTGATGTTTCTGATCAATTAATGCCCCTTTAACAAGCATAGGTAAGGGGTTCGTCATACATTGTTGCACATTTTAACACTCTCTACCTAACTCCAGTTCATTCCACTTATGGGCCATTAATTCTTTACAAAATCTAAAATACCCTTGCTGTACCTAGGTGTGATAGTGAAATGCAGACTGCAGCCTGAGATATTTTCAAGTTACCAAGCAACAACAGTGGGTTGCCTCACATAATGTGGCCTCCCCTGATAAAGAAAACGAAAAAGGATGCACGATCGGTCGGCTGGGAGATCTGCAGAGTCGCAAATAGTCACACAATAAGAGGATGTAACAGGCAGAAAATAAAAGAAGAATTCAGGAAATGAAGGGCTCCGAGAGACTGGTTCAAAACGACTGGGAGGGAGTCCAACTGGCAGGATTTCCCGATGAATCAGGGGGAAAAATCACCTTCCACACTTGGCGGGAGGACACTCAAGGATAGGTGCAACGTTGAATTATATTTAAATGCCTGCATTATAACATAAAACCATTATATTTTCTTTTTGGAGAAAAATGTAAGCTTTTTCACCAGACCAGTTTTAAAGGGCATTTCATTTACTTTTTGGGAGGAAAATCTGACAAATGATGCCATCTGTAGGCTGTTGGTATACATTACAATGCCATATCTATCTATCTATCTATCTATCTATCTATCTATCTATCTATCTATCTATCTATCTATCTATCTATCTATCTATCTATCTATCTATCTATCTATCTATCTATCTATCTATCTATCTATCTATCTATCTATCTATCTATCTATCTATCTATCTAGTATATTTTTAAGTTCACTGGACAAGCATTTGAAGGAAAAACTGAAGTCACTTGTTTTGGCTGTCAAATGTGTCTGACTAGCTAAACCAGGGTTTGTCAGCCTGCAGCTACAAAGCTGCAAGTGGCTTTTAGACAAACTAAAAATAAAGATAATATTTGCAAATGCATACTATAGCTTTTTTTTGTTTTTTGTTTTTCATGGATTGATTACATTAAATTTGTAATGACAAATGAATGACACTAAAAGTACCAGTAATATATCTTTATATCTATTTTTCTAGCCATTAAATTGAAAACAATGATCTTTTTTAAATTATTTTCCACAAATATCAACATCCCATAGAAGAGAATGTGTCTATATCTCCTTTTGGTATATATTTGATGTTTTTTTTTTTTTTTTAACAAATTGAAAATAAAAAAATATTGTGTTTTAAAAAAAAAAAAAAAGAGAGATACAAGTTGTCTTTTTTAAAAGGCCGTGTAACATTTGTGACTCTAAAGGAGTATTACTTAGTTGGACTGAGGACAAAAATGGCTTTTTGGATTTTAAAAGCTGCAACCTGGGCTAGACGGAAGATTTTTCAATCTGCTGTTTTTTTAACACGAGCTTGATAATGTTTTCTGACAACCTCCACACATCACCAGGTATTTGAATTCATATCGGTGTTTCTAGTTGTTTGAGTTTCAAAATCACGACGTCTGTAACTCAGCGGAGTGGTAATCATCAGATCCTAATTTTCCCTAACACTGATCTAAATTAGATTTATGAGCAGCGGAGCGCAGACATTCCAGCTGTAAGGAGTTGATTGCTGGATAATAAACAAACCCTGGAGGGAATCAACAAGAAACGTCACGCACAGTCAGTGAGGAAGAGATAACACTAATTTGACTTTTATTGATAGTAACTAAACAGATTCGGTGACAATTTTTTTTTCATTTTATAAAATGTGGTCAGCACAACAAAGTATATTTTTCAGCTCTTAGGATTTAAGTATCAGGACGTGATAAAAAATATCAGGTGTTTCTTCATCTGCTTTGTTTTTTTATGAATAAACAGTGACGGTGTGGAATCTGCTGTATGGTTTTGTACAATTATGGTTATATTCATATATTTTTTTGGAACCAGTTAAAGATGAGATCATTCTTATCATGTCCTGATGTTTTCGTTTCTCTTTGATATTTGTAACATTACCACCACAAACTTCAATATATTTAACTTGGCTCTTAGACGGTGGACCAGCACAAAGTAGCGCCAAATTTTAAAGGTAAATGACAAATATTAATTTCTAAATGTTTTAAAACTAGATGTCGGAAAACTGTGACGTGCATTTGTGTGTAGCCACTCTGTGTCAAAACTTTGTAGAAGCACCTTTTGAGTTTGTTGGGAGCAGTGATGGAAATAAAGTCTAACAGCTGCAAGGAAGAAGGATCTGCGATAGCGTGACTTTGTGCACATAAGATGCGACTGCAGGAGCTCTGCAGCAGCTTCACGCATGGGGTGGGAGACACTGTCGAACACAGACTTTACATTTCACACATCTATTCCGTCTCCCACCACTTGCCCTGGGTCAAGGGGACATCCAGGACAGAGTCCACCTTCCTGATGAGCTCATCTAACTGCTTCCTCAGCAGTAGAAAAGTGCCGTCAGTCAGAAAGTTTGTATTTCTAAATATTTTTCTTCGGCTCCAGTAGCCATATTAAATAACCAGTTAATGTCATTAATTAAATTTTTTTTGTGTCAAATACATTAATTTTAAATGTCTCTATACTGAAAATTGTGAAGTTCATTAGACAGACATCCATTAGGGCAACAGAAAAGGTTGTATTCTTAATGACTGAGTACTTTTTTTATCATAATTATAATATTATTGTTTTATCATGTCTCTTCAGCTGTTCTGATTCATGATGAAAATGACAGATCCGCTAAGTTAAGATCAAGCAACTGTGATGTAACAAATGTTGGATCACAATACTTAGTTTCATGCAGATGAAACACTCATCTTTTAAGAAATGGCTAAATTATGCAGATGTTAACAGAGGTGAACAAAATCAAACAGATAACTTGCAATTCTTCAAAAAGAGCTTTAATGTAACTCAGATTATATGAGCTAAATTGAACCCATCAGGAGGGAAATGTCTCCTCAGGTCTAAAAGCAACGCGATGAAAGCCGTTTTACTTTCAGTGACACATTCAGAGGAAGAAGAAAAGTGGAGTCAGTTTAATGCTAATTCTCTTCAACATGTCGCACAGTTTATTGTCAGCAGGCTTCGACAGCAAGACTGGTTTCCATTAACAGAGCAGATTTATTGCTTCCCTTTTCGACATAACTTGTAGCAACAGAAATCACAAATGAATCCTGACTGTTTATTTTTAGTAAACCTTTGCCCAAACTGATAAACTTAATGATGAAGGAATACGAAAACACACATGATCTAAAGTATTTGATAAAGTTGCTGCATTTAAATAAAAGGACTCATGAGAAAATACATTTTCACCTGCTATCAGAATCCGGGTTATTCGGCCACGATTGAGAGCACAATTAAGGAATTTTGACTTTGATTACAAGCTCTCAAAGCTATTATGTTTAAATATTGAAAGTTTGGAGGAAATCAAAAATAGGGATAAAAGGAGCATTAACTACATATGTATACCTTTTTGTTTTCAGTATGTAAAGAGAAGAGAAAAAAGGCAGTTTGTAGTAGAGCAATATGCTTCATTTGTGTCACAGCAGTGAATCTGACTGCTGAGGCTGCAGGGTGTTCAACAGAGAGATAGCCTTGGGGAATAATTAAAAGAAATATTTTCATTTTTTCAAGCATTTTTTTTTATTTCTGGGAGATAAAATATAAAATACACTCAGTGCTTTATTTCAAATGCTATTTAACTGTTAAATATTCATCTATTCCTTACCTGAAGCCGCTTACGTGTGCAGGGTCACTGTTTTCGGACTGTGAGAGGAAGCCGGAGTACCCGGTGGGAACCAACACATGCAAAGAGAGAACATGCAAACTCCATGCAGAAAGATTTGAACCCAGGACCTTTATTACTGCAAGGCATCAGTGCTACTGTGGAGCCCCCTCTTTAATATGTGGTTCCACACTAAAAAATTTTTACAAGAAACTAATGTAATATAAAGCAGCTTCTCAGTGCTGCATTCCCAACGATGCAGCACTCTGTGGCGTAAGGAAACAAAAATCATTACATTTACCTTTTATGTTGTTTTGCCCATTCAACATGCATTTAATGTTTTTACACACACACACAAAAAAAGAACAATGCAAACATCTCCAATATTAGATCAAAAACATTTGTCAGCGGTTAAACAGGCCAGACAATTGCTCCAAAAACGTCCCCGTTTAGCTCCGTCTCTAAAGACAAGCCTAGAGACTCGTTAAGTTTGTTCTTTTTTTTACTAAATAAACCAACGATCAAACTCACTGAACAGGGATTTATGGGACTCAAAAAGTGAAGGCGAAGAAAGGTCAAAATCAAAACGATAAACCTTTATTAAGTCGTTAACAGAGGAGTAGCTGAACCTGATATAACAGAGTTTAAAAGGATGATCACTGAAAAGATGACGTGTTTTTATCACCATTATTAAAAAAAGGAAAAAAAAAAAGACAAGAAAAGCAAAAATAAAAACAAAAGTTTTCCTGAGGGAATAAGCTTTAAACATATATACAAAATTATTTCTTAGCAAGAAATGTTTCCTGGTGCTTGAAACCAACGCCACTGAACTTACAAAAGCTTAATAAATGATTTTTTTTTTTTAAAACAAAAGCAGCAGTTTGGCTCTTAATGCTGCTTGTTTTGTGCATGACGGACAGACGTGAAAACGAGATGTCGTTTTGACCTCATAAAATACACGCCTCAAGCTGCGCGTATTTAAAAACCAAAACAATGTCGAGCCACGAGGCGCCGGCCCGCCGCTCACGCCGCCTCCAGCAGCTCCTCGACGGAAACGCTCGTCAGGTCGGAGAAGAAGGCTCCCTCGTTGTCTCCTCCTCCGAACACCAGCAGAGTTCTTCTGACGGGCTCCGTCGACTCCTCGCCGTGGCGGGCCGGCGTCTCCATGGCGATGATGGAGTGCCCCGCCCTGGGGACGGCGAGCTGAGGGAGCTTCAGCTCGGTCCAGCTGTTGGTGTCTGGGAGGAGAGAACCGCACGTCACTGAAAAACGAAAGTGTCTCTCTTTGGAGTAAACTGGCATGATGGGAAAGTGTGCTTCCAGTGTTGAATGACAGCTGGGTTTACGGTATAAATACGGCGTTTAGTCCCCAAAAATGATCAATTACAGCAGGGGTGTCAAACATACGGCCCGCGGAACAATTTAGTCCGGCCCATTGGCTAAATCCATTATCATTACTCAAAAAGAAAACAAAAAAAAAACATTTTTTTTCAGTGTCCTGTCTGGCAATGTGGCAATAAGAATTGTAGTCTTAATGCCAAAAAGAGCTCATCAGATTTGACTTTCACAAGTGGAGCAGTACTGCTTTTGCCATAGTGCTCCGCTTGATTTATGAATGTGAATAGTTTTATTTTGATTCATGTGGGGAATATTTCAAATGATATGGACACTACAATGGGAAAGTAGGAGAGGAAAGGAAGAACAAGAAGAAAAAATGAAAAGGTGAAAGAAAGAGGGCATAAGAGGAAGAGAATGATAAAACAATTATTGAAAAAAACATGTACTTCGTTTAATTGAAAATCTGCAGTTCCTATATTGTCCAGGAGGGACAGCGCTGTGTTTTAATCAGCAGATTGTAGCACTGAGCTTCAGATGTGGAAAATTGATTTTAAATTATTTTTTAATTTTTATCTGATGTATTTTGTCATGTAGGACAGTGTTTTTAAGTTCCAAAGAATGTGAATAAAAGTTTTTCAATATTGTCCAATCACTGTGATCAGTTCTTATGCATAACGCACAAGTAAATGTTTAACTGAGTAAAAGTATTGTTGAAATTGCACACACTTTTCTTTAAAAAGGCTGAGGTTATTCAAAATATTGAGTAAAAGTGAAATTAATTTAATATAAAAATCAACAAGTCCACTTTTATTAGTTCTATTTAATCTTCGTAATCAACGAGTTTACTTGTGTGGCCGTCTTGAGATCAGATTAAGCTGTAGGTGGCCCCTAAACCAAAATAAGTTTGGCATCCCTGATTTACAGGGAAAAAAAAAAAAAAAAAAAAAAAAAAAAAAAAAAGAACCTTCTACAAATATTCCTGATTGCGACTCTTAAATGTATCAGAGTTAAACGGTTGAAGCCAACGTACAACATGTGGATTGAAAAGGTCTGGGAAATCTATCATATGGAACAAATAACCTTTTGCCTGAGGCTTCAAAAGGACATATTTGCTAACAGATGGAAACCGGCCACGACCGCACTTATGCAGTAAAATTCTCATTATTTTAAATTTCTCTCTTATTTTTATGATTTTATTTCACTCATTTATCTTCATTTGCGCTGCTTATTAATTTATCACCCATAGCCATGTTTGTATGTTACTCCTGTTTAATCACATAACCTAATTTAATTGTAAGTTTAACCTGATGCATATACTTTTAGTTGCTTTAAGTATATCGTAAGTGAAGAGCAGCAGACGATATGTGGGCTTGTATGTACGTATCTATGTAAGTTGCAAAAATTTAAATAAAATTAAGTAAAAAAAAAAAAAAAGAAAGAAGATAATTTACTCACTTTAAAAACCTCTTAACACAATCTCTCCACAAAACTTCACCGTCTTCTGCGGTTTCTCCATAAGAGTTGAAGTGCGTTTAAAAAAAAGGCAAGAACTATATAGGGCTGGACGATAATTCAATAAAAATATATATTAATATCGATAGACGTATATCGATGAAAAAAAAAAAAAAAAAAAAAAAGGTCAATAAAAAGTTCAAGAGAAAAACAGTTTTCCTTCCTTTTGCATTCTAGCCATGTAGGTTAATATTACAGTCATTTAAATCCTGCCAACCAATCACAACACAGATCCAGGAACGCTCCGTCACCAAGCTCCGCCCCCTTCAAAGAGTTCAGAGCGCACGCGTTCTTTTTTTAATTACTTTATTCAAAAAGTTGGTTGAATAAATGTTTGAGTTTGAATTCAGTGTTTGTGTTCTCTTTACTTTAAAATCGGTCGCTAAGCAATAGTATAAAATGACCAGAGCTGCACTTAAATATCTGTTTTGAATTTGTTAATATTTATCGATAGATATGATTTCTATTTTAATAGACTCTCCTCTCCCTCCTCACACCTACCTCCATTTTGTTATTGTGTTATTTACAAGACTGTAATGTTCACCTGCACTCCTGACTGTTACTATTGTAACAACTGTTTACATGCATCTTGCACTACTTACTATGACTGAATATTGATTTGCACTGCTGACTGTTTATTCACAGTACCAATTGTTTACATTCACATTTGCAATATCGTACTTTAACTGTAACATGCACTTTAATTTAAATAGCTTCTGTCCTAACTTTATTTATACATTTTATAGTAATAGCCACCTGTACATATATTCATAGTACATGTAAAATCTGTTACAATAACAATCATCTGTATATTATGCTATTGTACATATCTGTAAAACTATTTATAGTAATATCCACTTGTATATTATATTCGGTACATATTCAGCTGTAAATTTAGTTCCCAATACTAGTTATCTATATATTACATTCATAGGACAAATCTATCAGTAAAATTCTGTCTATAATAGTATCCATCTCTATATTTATTCAGTAAAAACCCATGTCCTGTAATTATGGAATCATTGTATACCCTGCACTTGCTGCTTTTGCACTTCTGGTTAGACCTAAACTGCATTTTGTTGCCTTGTACCTGTACCTGTGTAATGACAATAAAGTTGAATCTAATCTAATCTAATATAATATTATCAATATGCTTTTTTTCTATATTATTGTCCAGCCCTAGAACTATTTTTGCTCCGGCATTTGGGCGGCGGTACGTAAACCCTGAACCGCGAAGTCACAAAACCGCTGCCTGTAATCAGAACGCCTCCGTCGGTCGCTCCTTCTCACCTGTGTCAAAAACGAAGGCGTCACTGAGGGCGTTGTTCCCGTTGTAGCCGCCGTGGATCAGGAACTTGGTCTCTGAGAGCGCAGCGCAGCCATGCCAGCTGCAACACACACATTTACCTTCATGGTTTGAAATCCTCTCGAGGCTCTTCTTTTTACATCTTTATTTCCCTTTTTCTACTCCAACAAAAACAGGGACAAGCTTTTAAAGAGGCCGTACCTTCGTGGAGACGGGGCTTTTCCCGACGTTTTCACCGCAGAAAACTCCATCAGACCTTGAAGAGACAAAAGAAACACGCGTCAGGTTTTATTTAGCTCATTCCCACTCTGCGAGCGGCGATCCCGCTGCGTGCCTCACCGAGGTCCAGCTTGTACATGTCGTTGTAGCAGACGGGCGTGTCCCAGCCTCCGAACACGTAGATGTAGCGCTCCTGGATCACGCAGGCTGAGTGGCTGCAAGCAGACAACACGTTGAAGAGGAGGCGTTCACGCACACACACAGAGAGACGCTGGAGGGGACGTTTTGAGGAGGGGTACCCAGAGCGGGGCGAGGGTTTGTCTCCCGTCAGGATGGGCTGGTACCAGATGGACAGGTGGGGGTCGAAGATGTAGAGCGAGTCGCTGCAGCCGTCGGGCTCCGGGTTGGGCCGGGGAAACACGCCGCCGAGCACGAACAGCTCCCCCCGGAACATGCTGCAGCTGTGGTAGGCCAGAGGAGGAACCTTCCCCTGGGCCTGTGGGGAGACGGAGGTCCACACAGGGTCACATCTTTTAGCTGCACGCTTTTCACCAACACAAATCTGTGCATACACTGCAAAAACGGATCTATAAATAGGTAAAATGTTTATAAAGTTAGTGTATTTGTCCTTGATTTTAGCAGGTAAATAAGATTATTTGGCAATGAAATTAGTATTTTGATCCCTAAAATAAGATAATTAGACATCCTGCACTTGAAATAAGATGATGGAGATGAGTTGTTCCTATTTTAAGTGCAAAAATCTCATTCCATTGGCATCTTATTTACCTGCTCAAATCAAGGACAAACACACTAACTTTAAGAACATTTTACTTATTTTAAGTTATGTTTTTGCAGTGTAAATCAGGGTTTATACAGGAATAAGTAACTCTAATTTAATGCATTGACACTCGTGCAAAGCTGCATTTTTTTATTTATTTTTTTACAAACACGGCAAAATCCTTCGTCATCTTCACCGTCGACAGGCTGCAGTCGTGTCCCGAATTCCTCGTTTTCCACCCACTATTGTTGAAAGTGGGTGGAAATGGCTCATTATTCTCTATCTCATACGGCTTTGCGCTCAACCGGAAGCAGTTCAGCGTGTTTGGTTCACCGCAAACGCGCCAAATCAGTTATATGTGGTATTATAATATATCTGACGAAACTGTTTTTATGAACGGATTTTTTCAGAAAAAAAATAATGCCACCAATATTCACATTTACTGACTTTTAATCTCAATTAAGGCCTTAATTTAAAAAAATAAAATAATTGAATGACATTTAATGCTTTTTAATGACCCGCGGCGTTTTGATCTGATCTGATGCCCCTAAATGAAAATCGTTCGATTGTCTTCAGAGTCTGCCTGTGTGCAACCTCCACTGCAAAAACGGGACTAAAAATAAGAAAAAATTTCTTAAATTTTTTTGTATCTGTCCTTGATTTGAGCAGATAAATAAGATGATCTGCCAACAGAATAAGATTTTTTGCACTTAAAATAGGAACAACTCATCTCCATCTTATTTCAAGTGTTAAATGTGTAATTATCTTAATTTAGGGGTCAAAATACTCATTCCATTGGAAGATGATCTTATTTACCTGCTAAAATCAAGGACAAATACACTAACTTTTAAGAAGAGTCATTCTGCCCTTTGTCCAGCTAAACAGATTATGTTTAGAGCCACAAAAGTTACACAACTCTTTGAAACAAGAGCTTATTTTTATAGTATACTATAGGAAATTTGTATAAATTCTTTTAAGTTAAAGATCAACAGTCTTTATTAATTAACCAACTGTATTTTTATCTTTAGGTTTGATGCATTTTCTTCAATTGGACATTTGACTTTTATAGCAAATGGCATCAAAATGATGAAAAAGCAACCTATTGATAAAACAAATATTGAATTTATCTATAGTAAAATATTCTAGACACCATTAGTTTATTTCCTTTCTGGAAATGCTATGCATGTATTGAAGAACTAACATGGCTTGGTTTACCTGATCCTGAGGATATTTTATCTTTTATTTTTAAGTAATCAGTTAAGGAAGAAGAAAATATGACATAAAAATGTCTAAAACTGTCAGGTTTCTGTTATCACACTGCAAAAAGGGAACTAAAAGTAAATTCAATTTTCTTGAAATTAGTGTATTTTTCCTTGATTTGAGCAGCTAAATAAGATTCTTTGCCAATTTATTACCACTAAAATAAGATAATTAGATACCCCATGCTTGAAAAATGATGATGGAGATGAATTGTTCCTATTTTAAGTGCAGAAATATTATTCCATTGGCAAATAGTCTTATTTATCTGCTCAAATCAAGGAAAAATACACAAATTTCAAGAAAACTTGACTTACTTTTAGTTCCCTTTTTGCAGTGCAGGCATTTGGGTAATTAAAAACGCACGGCTCTCTGCAAAGCTACTGGTTTTACTCTTGCTCTTGGTGCTGAACTGGTTGACCACCCCCCAGATGTTTACTGGTCAAAAAATCTAATCTAATGTAATTTCCCTTCCAGCTGAAAATGATGCATTACACTCCTAATAAACTGCATTAAAATCTGTGGTTGTGTCAAGAATGCATAGGAGCTAAAGGGGCGTGAATACTTTCTCCAAGGCAGTGTCGGCATCACGCACCTCCACCATGGTCCACCTCCAGCTCTGCGTGTCCAGGATGTGCACGTCGTTGAACCACTTCCTGTTCTTGGAGCCTCCGAACACAAAGATCCGCCTGGAGTCGGGGTCGAAGACGGCCGAGTGGCCGATCCTGGCCTCGGGGGTGGGACCCTCCGCCAGCGTCTCCGCAGCCACCCAGGACATGTCCTCTGATGGACGAGAGAACAACAAACGTCGGCGTCCAGCCACCTTCTCACAGAAAGAAGCATTCCCAAACAAGGCCGTGCAGGACGGAGCGAACCTATGCGCAGCTTCCACATGGGGTCCTTGCAGAACTGCATCCTGGCTCCCTGGCCGCCGATTAAAATGGCCGTCTGAGCATCGATGGGACATAAAGTCTGACCCCAGCGTCCCGACGGGCTGACCGGGGAGGCTGTGGAAACATGGAGAACTCCTGGTCACGCATGTTTTACGGGCTTTTTTTTTTTTCCTGAGGAGCGATAGCCAATAGAGCCGGCGCTCAAAACAACCGACTTTCGCTCTGCTCCTTGAATGCACCACAGCAGAAGTGAACTTTGTTATTTCTGCTGCCAAAGATAAAAAAATAAATAAAAAAAATGATTGTATTATTATTGTAGGAGCATCATTTACCACTGAAAAGCTTGTGAAAATCCAGCTTTTAATTTGATATAATTAGTGAAGGAAATAAATTTTCTTCTAAAAATAAAGATGTCTTTTCAACAAAATCTCAGTTCCCACAATCTCCACAACGGATAGTTTTTCTTTTATATTATTAGTTGTTTTTTTTCATTCAACTTAAACATATCTCTGCAAAAGAGAGCTAAAAGTAAGGAAAACTTTTCTTGAAATTAGTGTATTTTTCCTTGATTTGAGCAGGTAAACAAGACTATTTGCCATTGGAATAAGATTTTCACACTTAAAATAGGAACAATTCATCTCCATCATCTTAATTCATGTGCAGGATTTCTATTTATCTTATTTTAGGGGTAAAAATACTCATGCCATTGGCAAATAGCCTTTTTTAGCTGCTCAAATTAAGGAAAAATACACTAATTTCAAGAAAATTTTACAAAAAATGGGAAAGACGGGAGACCATGCCATTGCAGTAAAACTGCAAAAAAAAAAAAAAAAAAAAATAAGTATGAAACTCCAAAAATGTGCTTTGTCTTCTAGTCATAGCTGTGAAAAGAAAGTTTAAAATGCTCCCTGACAACCGTTAGACGCCATCTACACACCAACCTTTTCCGTTTGTAAAAATCCAGCTTTTACTTTGAGTAAATCTAATTAGTGAAGGAATTTATTGCCATTCTAAAATAAAGATGTCTTTTCAACAATATCTCAGTTCCCACATTAATCTCCACAGGAAACAACGGCTAGGTGGTCTTTTATATTATTATTTATTTTTTCATTCAACTTGAACATATCTCTGCAAAAGCGAGCTAAAAGTAAGGAAAACTTTCTTGAAACTAGTGTATTTTTCCTAGATTTGAGCAGGTAAACAAGACTATTTGCCAATGGAATAAGATTTTTGCGCTCAAAATTCCTCTACATCTTAATTTATGTGCAGGATTTCTATTTATCTTATTTTAGGGGTAAAAATATTCATGCCATTGGCAAATAGCCTTATGTAGCAGCTCAAATCAAGGAAAAATACACTAATTTCAAGAAAATTTTACAAAAAAACGGGAAAGACGGGAGACCATGCCACTGCAGTAAAACTGCAAAAAAAAAAAATTATAAAAAAAAAAAAACACAAAAAAAACCTAAGTATGAAACTCCAAAAATTTGCTTTGTCTTCTAGTCATAGCTGTGAAAAGAAAGTTTAAAATGCTCCCTGACAACCGTTAGACGCCATCTACGCACCAACCTTTTCCAGCTTTTACTTTGAGTAAATCTAATTAGTGAAGGAATTTAATGCCATTCTAAAATAAGGATGTCTTTTCAACAAAATCTCAGTTCCCACATTATCCTCCACAGGAAACAACGGCTAGGTTTTCTTTTATATGTATATATATTTTTTTTCATTCAACTTAAACATATCTCTGCAAAAGGGAGCTAAAAGTAAGGAAAACTTTCTTGAAACTAGAGAATTTTTCCTTGATTTGAGCAGGTAAACAAGACTATTTGCCATTGGAAAAAGATTTTTGCACTCAAAATAGGAACAAATCATCCATCATCTTAATTAATGTGCAGGATTTCTATTTATCTTATTTTAGGGGTAAAAATACTCATGCCATTGGCAAATAGCCTTATCTAGCTGCCCAAATCAAGGAAAAATACACTAATTTCAAGAAAATTTTACAAAATGGGAAAGACGGGAGATAGACACATTGCAACTCTGTGCTGATACTGTGCCGATACTGTGTCACTGAATACTGACACTTGCTGGACCTTAAAAATCCCTACAGGCAACCTGGTTGACAGAGTTAACTGACACTGATTTGATGACCAAGTATACACAATACAATTTAAATGATTGTATGTTGCATTGTATTATTTTATATTTTCATCTGAATTAAACATATATTTGATTTTTTTTAGATACAGTCAATAAATAATGAGAAGGAGGATGCTTGTGGACTGGCTTTTTTATTTTTTACAAATGGTTGATCGGGCGCTGTGTTTAGTTACCTGACTGATATCATCTGTTCTGAAATCAGAAATGCTGAGTATGACAAAGGGAGGAAGAACTACTCAGAGTAGCAACTTTCTACTCAGTGTAGATCAGCCGTTTTTTTCTGAAACGACACTCAGAACAAAGACGCACAGCGCAACCCGCCCAACTAAAAACGCGTCTGCCCAACCCATCCATCAGTGGTGCGCTCCGATCAGCACCTGGCGCTCACAGAGCGAGACTGTGGTACACCATCACACTAGAGTTGCAACATGGTTAAAAATTAACCATTATTAACCGTTATTTTGTTTACAGTTCAGCTTGGATTTTCTTTACTGCGCAGCATAAGTTTTGCTGTGCGCGCTGCTGTGTGCGAATGCACAGGCTTGCAGCTTCGAGGGAACAGAAACAGTTTGGCGCGTCAGTCAGTTCGAAACAGTTCCTGTATCGGTCACGTTACTTTCCCGTGTCGACACGCGCATCGACACGGGTTTTGCTCTATGAGACCGACACATGCGCCGACGCATCGGTGTTGCCGGACCCATCACTAACGGGAGACCATGCCATTGCAGTAAAACTGCAAAAAAACTAAATTAGCTTTGTCTTCTAGTCATAGCTGTGAAAAGAAAGTTTAAAACGCACATGTCTGCGTGGGCGTCCTGGCCTGGCGACTCTTCACCCGGGCTCCGGCCTGAGGAGGCGTTCCTCCCACGATCGCCGGCGTCTCTCTCGGCTCATTAGCTGGAAAAGACAAGAGAGACAGAAGAAAGTGCAAAGCAGGAAGAAAAGATCAATTTATAGAGCATCGTAACAAAGATAGTCCTGCTGGATGTGAATGAAGGTGTGAATTATACCTGCTGTCTTTGATCTGTTGTCGAACAGCTTCTGGCAGCTTTTGGCTTGACCTTTGGCCTTTCGCGAAGGGGTCGCCTTCTCCTTGACGCCGTTGGGGCAAATGTTTTCCTCTCCTCTCGTCTCACCGCCGCCGTCGGGGTCTTCCTCGGACGCCCGCCCTCTCTTTCTCTTGCCGCCGAGCTCTCGGTCTGCGAGGGGAGCCGGCGTGTTCTGGTGCGACGGGAGGACAAACGTGGGTTTGAGCGCAGCGACTAAAACCAGTAAGAAGTCAAAATGGCTACCAGGAACGAGCGCACACGCCTGTATTAAGGAATCTAAGCTCTAACGAGGCTAGCGGGTCTATAGAGCTGGGAACGCTACACTATTCCAGACATTATGAACTGAGAAGTGAAACGTCTTCAGCTTCAGAATAGAAGTCCAGTGGTTTTATTTTATTAAACCTTTTTTTGGATTGTCCCAGGATCTATATATCCTGTTGTAGTTTTTTTTTTTATTATAGCCTTCTCCTGACTGATACCTTTACTACAAAAAGGGAACTAAAAGTACGTAAAATTTTCTTTAAATGAGTGTATTTTCCTTGATTTGAGCAGCTAAATAAGACTATTTGCCAATGGAACGAGTATTTTTACCTCTAAAATATGATAACTGAAATAAGATGATGGAGATGAATTATTCTTATTTTAAGTGCAAAAATCTTATCCCATTGGCAAATAGTCTTATTTACCTGCTCAAATCAAAGGAAAATATACTAATTTCAAGAAAATATTATTTACTGTTAGTTCTCTTTTTGCAGTGTTGGTATAATTAGACCTTAGCTTACATCAAATCTCAGGAAATTCCCTTTAGGATTTTATTTTAGGTTTCAGCAGATTCACTATAACTGATTGCAGGCGTATCCTCAATAGAAGACTATTATTCTTCATTCATTTCACTAAAAAGTGCTTTAAAAAGCCGATAGTTTTACACCGATGCATTCCTGTTACTGGAGAAGTATATTAGTTTTGCTTTTTGTTTGAATTGTACATGAGATATACTAGGGCTGGACGATATAGAAAAAAAGCTTATCGTTAAAAAAAAATGCATATTGATCGATAATTATTGAAAATATTTAAAACCATATTTTATGTGCAGCTCTGCCTGGACATTTTATGATATTGCTAAATGATTTACTTTTAATAAAGAGCACAAACACAGAATTCCAATCAAATCTTTATTCAACCAACTTTTTTAACCATAACAGAATTTTTTTTAAGAAAAATAACTTAAGAGACCTGAGTTATGTTATTAAATACTGACAAAGAATAAACTAAAGTGACCAGTAATCGTCCAGCCCTAAGATATACCACATTAAGCGTGGAATAAAGCTTTAAAATCTCACTTGTTGACGCCAGAGAAATCAATGTTAACAGAAGCGCTGGACGATATAGAAAAAAAGCATATCGATAAAATAGAAATCATATTGATCGATATCCATAATTATGTAAAAAATTTAAAATATACATTTTAAATGCAGTCCTGGACATTTATACTGTTGCTTGATTACCTATTTTTAAATAAATGGTTTCAAACACAACCCTTTATTCAACCAACTTTTTACAAAAACTGTAAGTGTTAAAAAAGAAAAAAGAACACGTGCTACCTGAACTCTCTGGTGGCTGATGGAGCTTTCCTGCGTTTGTGATTGGTTGGGAGGATACAATGACTGTAGTATTAACCTACATGATAGGCTAGAATGCACTGTTCTTTTATTTAACTTTTTATTGACCCCTTTTTTTATATTAATCTATACGTCTATCGATCGATATATATTGTTATTGAATTATCGTCCAGCCCTAGAAGTGTATTCCTTTATTTTTATATCTGTTGTATATAATGGAATTTTTAAGTACAGGTATACACTGAAAAACATAAAGTAACCCCCAAAATGCCGATTTAAGCATTAATTTTGCGCCATCAGACACTGGGGGTGAACAGGAGACATTGTGAAATTACCTTTGGTGTGTATTCGTTCACAGCTACGATCACTTCTGGTTCCGAGTTTGTCTGAATAAAAACAAAATAAATATAAATGTGTGATTCTGTGTCCCCCCCCCCCCCCCGTTGTGCTGGTTAAAGACTTTTCTTCATGTGTTACCATGTTTCCTCCCTCGAGTGAGACATGCAGCACGACGCCGTCTGTCCAGGTCTCCTCCTCCCACTGCTCCCATGAGAGACACCTGAAGGTTAAATATAACATGCATATAAATAAATAGGGAACTAAAACAAGACAAGACAGACAAAAGTGAGCATATTATACAGGCATAATGATTATTATTATTTATTTTGTTTACAGCACACATTTACAGAAAATATCAATGCTGGAGTCAACAAGGCAAACAATATAATTAAAACAGAATAATAAAATATACCAGTAAAACTAGTACTGTTTACTAGCAAATTAATGTCTTTAATTGTGGAAAATTATACTTTTTTTCTTGAATATTTGCAACTTTTTGCAAATATGTGAAATTAATCTAAAAATATTTGCGTTTTTGTGTAAATTTACCCCTCTGTCGCCAATAATTTATTTTCTTTAATCTACGAGGGGCCTAACATGGACTAACAGCTAATTTTTGTCCAGGTCATGCCGTGCTGCATTTTTCTGCAAAAGGCTCCCAGATCTCAGACATACTGACAAGTTGAGAGTTTTAATCTGAAATAATCTGCCATCGAGACATTAAATACGGTTTCTTTCACATTTACCAAAAAAAAACAAAAAAAAAAAAAACGCTCAGATACGGACCCTTTCAAAAGTATTTACAGTTATCAACTTTTTCTCATTTCGTCACAGGATGGATCAAAAAATAGGAGCACTTCATTGCAAAGAGGGGAAAAAATTTATTCAGTCTCGTTTATTGTGATAAACCCTAAATAAAATCAAGTCACCAAGTTAAGGGGTGCCCAGACTTTTCAGCCTGTGACCCCCAAATAACAGCGGCAGAGACTGGCGACCCCCTTCTGGCTGTAATTTAAAATAAGGAATGTTGAGCGTCTTCTAAAGTTATATTTTAAAAATTAAGAAAATACTAGCATAATATCAGCATCAAATTATTTTTAGTATCAGGACATTGAAACAATTATGTGACTTTATGCTCATAATATTACGACTTTATTTTCATCTTTCAACTTTGTTCAGGTAACATGACTTTATTCTCATAATATTAGGACTATATTTTTGCAATGTTATTAATTCTTGTACCTCTATTATTATGATGTTATCATCATAATTGTCACACCCACCCACACACCCAAAAAAAATCATGTTAGTTCCATTGTAGATTAAAGAACATAAATTATTTGCCAGAGAGGAGTAAATTTACACAAAAACTCAAATATTCTGAGATTAATTTAACATAATTGCAAGAAAAAACTCAGATGTTATCTGATGGCAAAAAGCTGTAAATATTCAAGAAAAAAAATGTATTTGCTAGTAAATAGTAAGCTTACAAGTTTTACTGGTGCATTTTATTGTTCTGCTTTAATTATATTCCTTGTTTTGTTGACTCCAGCACTAATATTTTCTGTAAATATGTGCTGTAAATAAAATAAAATAAATAATAATAAAAGTATTTATTATGGAACTAAATACAAGACATACCTGTTAGAGGCTGAATCTGAGAAAGTGGTCTAGAAATTGATGACCCTAAACATGACGCCATAGCTACAATATACTGTCCATGTCTTTGTAACTCAGCAAATATACTAATTGTACGTACTTATTATAAGGGGTCAGTTTTCCAATGGTGATGGGGACCTGATGTGCGTCAGTGAGCTCCGCGCTGACGCAGAGGCTGTCACCCCACGGCCCGCTGCTGAACAGCACCACCTGTCGGGCAGATGGTGGAACTGCAGCAGAAACTCTGCGCGACCCCTCCGCTCTGAAAACAAGCAAGACATGACTGAGAGCGTAGCTTCTCCGAAACATGAACAGAAATCATGCGAAGGTTGACTAACAGGCGTTTGGAGCACAGTTTCTGAAAAAAATTTATAAGTCATGAGCAATGTCAACACCTACAGTCTAACACATCAAACTGTTGCAAGCCTCCCGTAGGAGATCCTACCTCAACAGCCTTTGAGGCGGCCCGTTTAGGCCAAAAATAGCATAAACTCCAAACTCATCCATCCCGAAGTCTTCCTCTAATTTCTCTTAGTTTCTTTTCACGATTTAAAATTGTTTTATGCCTCTCCCGCCACTGCTGCGTGTACGTCTTCCGAATTCCGCGCTAGTTCTAGCCAAATGCCTGCGTTGTCTTTGCTTTATTGTTCAGCGTATCCCGCCAGGATGCACCGCCTGTGCAAACCCAATGTCAGTGAACCGCCCGCCCACTGCTGCACACACTGTTAGATATATCAAACTCACCCAGCGCTGGAATACACACCCCGCCTCAGCAACAACGGGGTGCGTTCAAAACCGCCACCGAGCTGTTAATTTTGTTTGGTTTGAAGACAGGTTTCAACTTGTTAACCGTGTGGAATACGATTCCAAGACATAATCTTGTTTGTGAATAATTTCATCATTTAACCTATTTGGTTATGTTTGAAGAACGCCTGTGCGGCAAGAAGCGTTTAATTCTTTACAGTTGCAAAGCGGAACGCGGCTCTTGAACGCAGCCCCGCACAAGGCGTAGCGCTCGAAAGGCATTGTGGGATCGGTTGCCGGCGAAAGCTTCTCGAAAGAACCGCAAAGATGATGGTGAGTGAGTTAGCCTCCGAGCCCCGAAATCAGCACACAATCCGCGTCCATCCTGTGGTTTATCGGCCACCATTAATATGGATACGGTTCTGGTCGGAAGCGACTGGCAGTCCGATGTGCCTGGAAGCTGTTATGTTATTGAAATAACGTAAAATAAAGACGTTATTGTTAGCCAGTAGGTGTTAGCATCCTGCAAGTCAATGGGCGTATGTGACGCTAAAGGCGAAGCCCGTTAGCTTGTTGCGGATTGAAAGATTATAATAAAATAACCGGACTCAGGATTAGCCTCACGTTGTGTTTGTGTGTATGTTTCTATTTTAACTTTATATCTCGTTGGTTTGCTGAAGATGCTCTCCGCGCCGGATGCTCTTTTGTCTGGTTGCCTTTTAAGGGCATGCTCAATGCGTCCCGTTACAAGTTTAGCCAAAGCTAATGTTTTTTTCTTGTATTATTATTATTATTATTTACAAATCTTTAAATGATGTCTATGTTTAAATGCATGACGTCTTTTTTTGTGTACCGTCATTTCATGAGCTAATCTAACCCACCATTGTCCCCCATCTTTGGTTATAGGTTGTCAGGTGTATCTGTTAATGTATATTTTATTGCTTTTCTTCCCTTCCCTCCTCCTCTGCCCTGCAGCCCACACCGGTTATCCTGCTGAAGGAGGGGACAGACACCTCCCAGGGCATCCCCCAGCTCATCAGCAACATCAATGCCTGCCAGGTCAGAGGAAACACTTCAGCCCTTAGAAATAAAACTCACTCTTATGTTAAATCTGAAAGCCTCCCACCGTAGATGTAATCTAATCATGGTAGACATAAATGCATCCAGCAGCAGGTTAGTTTGGCTCTAATCAGAGACAGCGCGTTGACGTTTTATTTGTCTGGTCGGTCACTTCCTGTCACTGTTTAGCTGGCTAAAAAGCACTTTGTGCACCCACTTTGTACTAAATGACTCGT
The DNA here is from genome assembly GCF_011125445.2 of Fundulus heteroclitus. Classification (NCBI taxonomy): domain Eukaryota; kingdom Metazoa; phylum Chordata; class Actinopteri; order Cyprinodontiformes; family Fundulidae; genus Fundulus; species Fundulus heteroclitus. The sequence goes on along the minus strand of NC_046374.1, from coordinate 24,415,546 downwards.
CATTATGATTTCAAGGAAGACCGGGAGTGTTTGTACGAGGCGCCCTACTTCCTTTAACACTGATACCCTAAAAAAAATAAACTAGAAATAAAGTTACAGCTTCATTCTAGAGCTAACTTAAATTTTAACATGACATGTTTGCATCAGGAGGTTTGAGACCACACATCAGATTGATACAATTTCAAACTTCAAGCCTAAACATGATGTAGGCAGAACATTTTTCATATCCTGTTACAACATCCGTTCAATCCCAAACATTTAGCACTGCTATCTTTGTAAAATGAACTGACCAGCAATCTAATCACAGCGAGGCAACAGCTAGGATGTTTTTGAATCAGGCGATTCATTAGCCTACCTCTTATAAGATCCCCGCTGCATGACTGAAGGACTTCCCCTGGAGTTATATGAGGCCACTTCTTCATGTCATCCTCTCAGTAATGAATAGTTTGAGGCTGTGGCATTGACCTGCTAGTTCGATCGTTCTGCCATTTTTGGAAATGTTGCCGCGACAGTTTATCATTTCAGTCAAGCTAATGTTATTTGTCCGAGGGAAGCGCTGAAACGGAAGTGCCGCACAAAACAAAACGGAAGTTGGACCCGTAGTTACTTCCGCGTTTGAAAATGAGGTGGATAAGGAGCGTTAAAAGGGAATTAAAACTAAGTAAAATTTTCTTGGAATGAGTGTATTTTTCCTGGAGGTAAATAAGACTATTCTCCAATGGAATAAGATTTCTGCACTTAAAATCAGAACAGTTCATCTCCATCATCTTCTGTCAAGTGCAGGATATCAAATTATCTTATTTTAGGGGTAAAAATACTCATTCCACTGAGAAATAGTCGTATTTAGCAGCTCAAATCAAGGACAAACACACTAATTTCAAGAAACTCGTACTTTTAGTTCCCTTTTTGCTGTGCGCCCCTCTGTGTCCACAGCTCTCTCCTGAGAGGAAGAGCTTTCCGTCTCTATCAGGAGGACAGAGGAGCTGGACTACTCTGTCCTGTTTCTAGCATAAAGCCAAAATTAACCAAACTTTTACATTGAATTAACTTACTTGGTTCATTGTTGCTGCCGCGTAATCCATGCTGCCTTACATGAATGCACTTCTAGTTTAGACATTACAGTCAGGCAGTCTTTTAGACAGCTCAGGGGTCCTATCAGGTAGTGACACAGTGTACCGTAATGCTCCGAATGTCCATTGAGCGGAGCAGCTTCACTTCTAACCAAAGTCCTACTTACACATTTTAACAGATTTTTGAGCACATTGTACCACATTAAATCAGTCAGTAAGCTGTGTGAAAATGTTTCACAGGTAATTCTACAGTCAGTGGATGTACTAACACTATCAACTACTAGGAAATTAGGTGCTGAAATATTTTACATGTTATTCATATTAAATATATATATATATATATATATATATATATATATATATATATATATATATATATATATATGTATGTATATATAAGTATGTGTATATGTATATATGTATATATGTATACACATATGTAAATATATATTTATGTATATTGTTTATATATTTATAAATGTTTTATATATATGTAAATGAATAAATGCAAAATATTTCTGCACATGACTTTCTCAGTACTTGATAGTTTTGGAACAAAACATAAAAGTATATGGCATTTGACATTTTAAAAGTTTTAAGCCCCCCCTGAACATGAGAAAATCCTCGTTATTCGATGCTGTAGCGCACATATTCCCTAGTTACCGATGGGAAATAGGGAGTACCAATATGGCGGCTGGTGGCTTCAAAGCGACTCGTTCTAACCGCGGGCGATTAGCACTCCAGTGTATTATATAGCTCAGTGGATTTTAAGTACGCCTTATAGTCTGATAATTACGGTACTGTAATATAGTCCAACTAAACCAAAGTGATCTGAATAAACATGGCCAGCATTTAGCTGCATCTTCTGTTTTGTCCAATCATGGATCAGCTCTTTAGTCTGCGCCCCTCTACGGCCATCAGGGTTGATTACCCCGATGGCATTAGTGGGTAGCATTGACAGAACCTATTTCTCACAAGTCTTAATGAAGTTTAAGCCTTTTTAGGAGGATAGAAATCGCTTTCAGAGAAACACAGAAATGTGGGAAACTTGTGCTAACATGAATTGGTGCAGCGACGGGACCAGGATGCATCATTCGTGCCTCATTTCTAACTAATGGTGGTGCTTCCCTCCCCGCAGGTGATCTCTGAGGCGGTCAGGACCACCCTCGGGCCCAGAGGGATGGACAAGCTGATGGTGGACGGCAGAGGTGAGAAAAGCTGGATCAGATAAGATGAAATGAGTTATTTAGTTCTTTTTTTTTAACGTGTTCGCTCTTCCAGGTAAGGCCACCATCTCCAACGACGGAGCCACCATCCTGAAGCTTCTGGACGTGGTTCATCCCGCCGCCAAGACGCTGGTGGACATCGCCCGCTCCCAGGATGCCGAGGTGAGGCTCGGGGGGGCTCCATCAGCAGAGGTCCCGTCTACATGTGGCTGAATTATCGTTTGTCCCTCATTAACTGAACCCCCCCATCCATGAAGGTTGGAGACGGCACCACGTCCGTCACCCTCCTAGCCGCCGAGTTCCTGAAGCAGCTGAAGCCGTACGTGGAGGAGGGCCTCCACCCTCAGACCATCATCAGAGCGTTCCGCACCGCCACCAACCTCGCCGTCGCCAAGCTCAAGGAGATCGCCGTCCCCGTGAAGAAAGACGACAAACAGTGGGTCCTCTTCAGTTTCCTGAAGCTGAGTCGCGTCACTTTCTCCTGGTTGGGTTGTGTTCTAGATGTTCTCTCTGTGAACGCTCTCAGGGAGCAGAGGCAGCTGCTGGAGAAATGCGCCGCCACGGCCCTCAACTCCAAGCTGATCGCCGGCGAGAAGGGCTTCTTCTCCAAGATGGTGGTGGACGCCGTCATGTCTCTGGACGAGCTGCTGTCCCTCAAGATGATCGGCATCAAGAAGGTGCAGGGAGGAGCCCTGGAGGTCGGTGGCTCGCCGCTCGCGTTTTCAGTAGGGCTGAACGATTTTGGAAAATAGTCTAGTTGCAAATTTTTTTTTTTTTCTTAATATTGCGATTTAATGCGATTTTTTTTTTTTTTTTTTTTTTTTTTTTTTTTTTTTTTTTTTTCCCCAGTTTAATTTATCATGTCTTTTTAAACATATACAAACAACAAATCAATTTGTTTCCTCGCTGTGGAGATTAGTACAGGGTTCCCACGGGTCCTTGAAATCCTTGAAAGTTTGTGAATCTGAAAAAATAAATTCAAGGCCCTTGAAAGTTCTTGAAAACAGCCAAAAAACCACCTTGTCCTTGAAAGTCCTTGAATTTTTTTGTGGGGTTGAAAGTTCACACGGATCACGACTCATGTGTCATTATTTTACTACCACACGATCTTTTAAAATTATGTTGATTCCGCAGACTTTTAATTTGCAAAAGTACATTCGCTCTTCTTCGTTAGTTGGTAGGCTACGATTTAGGCCTACGTGCGTCCAATAGGTTACATTCACGCAGTGTTGCCAACTCAGCGACTTTTCAGAGTCAAAGTCCAAAACTAGCTTAATCAAAGATGAAAGTAAGTGAAACAAATTGATATAATTCTGAACATCTCAATGCTGCACTTTTTTCCATAAAATTCCATGAAACGGTAGGTTAATGTACATCTTATATGTAACGTAGTATGGCATAGCCATGCACTGTGGATATAAATGTAGGCTATTAATATGATCAATATCAATGTAGGCTATAAATTAAGTCCACTTTCTTGCATTGCTTCTGACCCAACAACTTCTATGCAGTTTAGTCTTTTATTGAATTTGCATTGTATTAAAATATGATAACCTATTCAGCGGTCACAGTAGGTAAATGCCGCCACGTCTGGTCCTTGAATTTGAGGAAATTGGTCCTGGAAAGTCCTTGAAAGGTCCTTTAATTTGATGCTCACCAAGGTGTGGGAACCCTGTTATAGTTGCTAAAACACCCACAGCATCTAAGCTCGGAGCAGAAATGATTGCGTTCTGCCTACGATATATTTCAACCATAATTGCAATTTTGACTTTTCTCCGCATTAACCACAAGCAACAAAAATGGCCTCTAAATAAAGATGTGTGTAAACAAGGACAATTTTAAATATGAACTTTTAATGTTTCTATTAATCAGAATATTATTCAAGAGAACAGCTTTTAATTGATTTGGACATCAATCCTTGTTGAACATAAAGTCCAACCAACAAACAAGTCTATGTATTAAACTGATTGACCTGTACTTAATGCTATGTATGATTATATAAACTCTAAAACAAGTAATACAATTAGATTATCTCACTGCTGCAACTGTCTTCCCTTCCATGTGGAGGCAAACCCACTTTAAACATTTTACTGACACCTAATGGACGTGTCTAATTCCCTAATTGTTACAGAGCCAAAAATTGCTGACCTCTGCGATTTGGAAATTGTTTTTTTTTAAATCGAGATTATATTGAAAATGCGATTAATTGTTCAGCCCTAGTTTTCAGGTGAAACAGCGGCGCGATCGGCCGCGACATTAAACTCTTGCGTTAACCCTTCGCCGCACAGGAATCCCAGTTGGTCACCGGAGTTGCGTTCAAGAAGACGTTCTCTTACGCCGGCTTCGAGATGCAGCCTAAGCGCTACGAGAACCCACGGATCGCCCTGCTCAACGTGGAGCTGGAGCTGAAGGCCGAGAAGGACAACGCCGAAGTCCGCGTGAAATCGGTGGAGGTCAGACGTCACGGCGGAGCGAAAACGCTTAAAACCAGTTCTTTCTTTTTTTTTGCTCCCGCTGAACGTTGGTGTTTCCCACAGGACTACCAGGCCATCGTGGACGCAGAGTGGAACATCCTGTACGACAAACTGGAGAAGATCTACAAATCAGGAGCCAAGGTGGTCCTGTCCAAGCTGCCCATCGGGGACGTGGCCACCCAGTACTTCGCCGACAGAGACCTGTTCTGCGCCGGCAGGGTGCAGGAGGAGGACCTGAAGAGGACCATGATGGTGAGCCTGAGGCACGCTGTGGGTGGGTGGGGGGGGTGTAAGGGCCTGAAGGAGCGCTGACCGGCTCGTGTCGCATGTGTGGCTTCCAGGCCTGCGGAGGATCCATCCAGACGTCGGTGGGAGCTTTGACGGACGACGTCCTGGGACAGTGTGAGCTGTTTGAGGAGGTTCAGGTGGGAGGAGAGAGGTGAGAGATCCACCAACGCATCCACAAGGAGATCCATCCTCCTTAGAGGATGTTAAATCTCCATTATTATTATTATTATCATTATTATTATTATTATTATTAGTCTGGGCTGTAAGATGCAGCAAGTTGTGCTTTATTTTATTTTTTTATCTTGATTTATTTTATTTTATTTTTGGAAATAACTTTGTGTACCAAATAAAATGCAGCCCTTTTTTTTAACAGATTCCATCTAGTTTTATTTAGTCTCATTTTTAAAACTCAGTAAGTTGCTACATTGACCAACGGCTGAAAGCGCAGAGAGTCGGTGTAGGTACCAGATCGTCTCGGGGCTGGGTCTGCGCTTCTCGATGACGTCAATATATGGCAACTCAACTCAAACAAACTACATTGCGCACGCGATTTCCATTCACAAATCAATTTTATTTAGCTAATTTATGGTTATTTTCCTGTAAATTAGTCGAAGCATGAAAACTTTTAACATCATTTTGGAACACTTGTGTGGTAGTCTGACAATTTAATCGGTAATTTTGCAGGATCAAAGTTACAACCTTAGAGAAATTTCATTCCTCTAATTTTTTTTAAGTTGTGATGGGAAACTCATTTCATTTTTAATAAAAGTATAAATACATAAAAAAATAAGTAAAAGTCAGTAGCCAAATTTAATTTTATCACGGCATTCATCACTTTAAAATCAATAACGTTCATTTCTCCTATTTGTGCTGATGTCGTTCTTTCTGATCACATGTTTTTTTTTATTATTCCAGATGAAATTGTGATGAATTTGATTATTTTTTTAGTGTGGTATTTGGTCCATTTAAGATATATGCTGGATAAATTAGTCTGGCTAGCCCTTCCATTTTTGTTAACAATATTCTTCCAAACATTTGATTTTTTTTTTTTTTTTTTTTGTAAAATGGCTTGAATATTTGTTCAAGCTTTTGAGAAAAAAGAAACTACTACATTAACTTAATAAAATTGATTCGTTACAAATGCAGACCGCGGGCCCAATGTAGTTTGTTTGAGTGGCGTTGCCATAAAGTGACGTCATCGGGAGGCGCAGGGACCATGGAGAATTTCTTTGTAAAATTGTCCGTTTACAAACCGCAATCCCGCGCTCGAATAAAACCTACACCCCGCTATAATTACTTTAGTAAGTTGTCCAGACCAATTACAATATTTTGCGCAATAGGGTGTTTTCACTGACGTCACTGGCCAACTTCCGGTCCGCCATATTGGGTGGCACACTTCCTTATCTCTAGTTGTCTTACACGTATTATCGTATCGCGAATGGATAAGTACGCCAGCACGCTAGAGCGACCAGATAAGGACGTATATCTGAGGAAATGTTCCGTGATCGACCATATGGACCCGTATGCCCTCCACGGTGCCTTGTTTAGCCGTAATCCAGATGATTGGCCAAATGTAGAGCACGGCGACATAGTGCATTACCTGGTGTTCAGTGAAAACCCTCTGCACACTCTTGAGGAAATGAGAGCTTACAAGGATCTAGAGGCTCACAACCAGTTCACATCTGGTTATGTACATCAAGGAAATCGCCATCATACGTGGACGGGTGAGTTTTAATAAGATGGTAAAAATGTAAACAATCCGACGCAAATGTGTCGCATGCTTCTGCGGTGGCTGGCGGGCGGTGCGCGAAGGCGCACCGCCCGCCGCCGGGCGGACGGGCTCTGGGCCGATCGACGCCGCTCGCGGCTGTAATTATTTAAGCAGAACAATGACCAGTGCAAAATTAAGTTGTATTTACCGTATTGGCGCCGGTAGGAGCTGCAGATCATAAAGCCAGCAAACAGTGGGAACACAGTAACTCGTTCAAAGGTAAGCTGTGCTCAGACGGGTTAGCACATGCTAACCGTTAGCGCTAACAACCACTCACGCATGTAATGTACTTTTATCTAGCTGCTATGTGTTTCAAACGTTTAGAACACACTCTCATTGACATCGGGATACTGTGGAAAGTTATGTTCGGTCGACTTACAGCCGCGATCCAAGCGAGCCGACTCTTTGTTATCGCTAACAGTTGTTCTCCGTGGTTGCGCCTCCAGGCAGGAAAGCGGTGGAAAATTAATCTGTTTCTATGTTTTTCCCATGGCGATCATGTGTTGCGCTGTTACAGCCCACAATACAGCAACGGTTTACCATGGTTGAAATCAAGTTAAGGTGAAATTAATCAAATTAAAACACGGCTGAGAGAGGGAGTACAGTATGCGGTAGTAATAGGCAGTAGAGGCGGCGGAGGCAGTCAACATGACAGCCGCGGAAAGTAATAAGTCATAACGCCCAAGCCCTATTATTAATATATTCTTCTTACATGTTTTAAATACTTAACAGTTAATTACCTGTGACAAAGTGAGCACCGCAGACTCTGGCGTATTCCAGCTTAACACCGTCCAAATCGGACCTGGATATCCGTGTCAGCCATAGGTGACGGCGTTGTTCAGAGAGCTGTTTTGTTTTTTTCACACTGATTCACTATTACGGCTGGTAGGCGATAGAAAGAGCGTTGATCTCCACCTCCACGGGCCGTGCAACCAACCATTAAACACGTTTTCCCCATTGTTCACTTCCAATACTGCCTAAGGCGTCATACAACGCAGGTCAACAGTGCGAAACGACTGCCACCCAATATGGCGGACGCGCTGAGTAGTCACATGAGCGTGACGTCAGCTGAAAACACCCTATTGAGCAAAAGTTAAACCAACCATGTATAGTGATGTCATCAGAAGGGGCAGGATCCGAGTCAATCTGGTACCTACATCGGCTGCTTTACAGGAAAACCGTAGGCTGTGTTAGACAGAGCAGCGGGTGGAGCCTGAAATCATTTTTAAACGACTTAAGGCGTATTGCTGCGTAAGGTCAAGCCCTCTGCACTCATTCAGAGGAGATGCCAGCACCAAAGATGGTGCTTTACCAGCAGGAGAGATTTAAAAAAATACACTGCAGAGTACCCGCTGTAGTTAGACCCGAGAGGCTGAGGGGAAAACGACAGTAACCGGCTGATGAAGGGATGTTTTCTCACTTTTTTAGCCACTGATTTGGCGACCTTCCTCCTCTCCGTCCGCAGGTACAACATCTTTAAGGGCTGCCCGAAGACGAAGACGTGCACCATCATCCTGAGAGGCGGGGCGGAGCAGTTCACGGAGGAGACGGAGCGCTCGCTGCACGACGCCATCATGATCGTCCGCAGAGCCATCAAGGTCCGCCTCTCGGTTTTTTTTTTCCAACCGCGACTCGCGTCAACGGGCTTTTCAGAGCCGGGAAGTTGTTCACATGGTTCTGGCTGCTGGGGGCAGTTCTGATGTTTCCTTTCAGCACTTGTTGCTAAAGCAAAAGGCTTTAAGTGGAGGAGACGTCGTGACAGAAGGAATGAAACAACGCCGGGCTCCAAATGGAGAAAATCTATAGAAAGTTTTAGGATTGAGCTGGTTAGGGTCAGACAGGATTCCCACTAAATCACTGAAAACGTCTCCTGCTGTAGAAACTAAGCAGCAAACATTTTAATCCAATAGAAATCATATTGATCGATATCGATAATTATAAAAAAAAAAAATCGAAATATACATTTTAAGTGCAGCCCTGGGCATTACATGCTGTTGCTTAATGTCCTATTTTTAAATAAATGGATTCAAACACAACCCTTTATTCAACCAACTTTTTACACTGCAAAAACAGGACTAAAATAAGTAAAATTTTCTTAAAATGTGTGTATTTTTCCTTGATTTGAGCAGGTAAATAAGATCTGCCAACAGGATAAGATTTTTGCACTTAAAATAGGAACAACTCATCTCCATCTTATTTCAAGTGTTAAATGTCTAATTATCTTAATTTATGGGTCAAAATACTCATTCCATTGGCAGATGATCTTATTTACCTGCTCAAATCAAGGACAAAAACCCCATGTTTAAGAACATTTTGCTTAATTTTAGATCCGTTTTTGCAGTGTACAAAAACTGTAAGTGTAAAAAATAAAAAAAAACACGCGCTCTCTGAACTCTCTGAAGGCTGATGGAGCTTTCCTGCGTTTGTGATTGGTTGGGAGGATGTAATGACTGTAGTATTAACTTACATGATAGGCTAGAATGCACTGTTCTTTTATTGAACTTTTTATTGACCCCTGTTATTTATATTGAACCATACGTTTACTGATCGATATATATCGTTATTGAATTATCGTCCAGCCCGAACTGTAACGTGTTTTAATGGGCTTCCTGGGACAGATCAGCGCCGACTGACCGCTCAATTGTGAGGTGGAAGGAAAAGGTTGCCTTGGTTTTTAAATGCTGGCAAACATCTGAAGAGTGTGCCGTGGTTTAGATCCAAACATGTTTGTGCTAGAAAGCTCAACACTGCGATAAAGGGAACTAAAAGTAAGTAAATGTTCTTAAATGTGTTTGAGCGGGTAAATACACTGCAAAAACGGATAAAAAAATAAGTCAAATGTTCTTAAAATTTGTGTTTTTGTCCTAAATTTGAGCAGGTTAATAAGATTATCTGCCAATGGAATGAGTATTTTGACCCCTAAAATAAAATAATTAGACATCCTGCACTTGAAATAAGATGATGGAGATGAATTGTACCTATTTTAAGTGCAAAAGTCTTATTCCATTGGCAAATCATCTTATTTACCTGCTCAAATCAAGGACAGATTCATTAATTTTAAGAAAATATCACTAATTTTTAGTTCCGTTTTTGCAGTGTACATTTATCTGCCAAATAAATAAGTATTTTGACCTCTAAAATAAGATAATTAGAAATAATTCACTTGAAATAAGATGAGTTGTTCCTATTTTAAGAGCAAATATCTTATTCCGTTGGGAGATCCTTTAAACTTGCCTGCTCAAGTCGAGGACCAATGCACTCAGTTGATGAAAGTTGTACTTTTAGTTCCTTTTTTTGCCGTGCGGTCAAAGTCCCGCCCTAAAGTCATTTGAGAATCTGTAGCAGCTGCTCACAGAGCCTCCTACGCCCCACCGGAGCCCAACTTTGAGCTGTTTTGTGACAAAAAAAGACATCCGAGTAGCTAAATGTGTAGCATGTGGTGTGTTTCCAGAACGACTCTGTGGTGGCAGGCGGAGGCGCCATAGAGATGGAGCTGTCCAAGTACCTGCGGGATTACTCCAGGACCATCCCCGGGAAGCAGCAGCTGCTGATCGGCGCGTACGCCAAGGCCCTGGAGATCATCCCCAGGCAGCTGTGCGACAACGCCGGCTTCGACGCCACCAACATCCTCAACAAGCTGCGAGCGAAGCACGCGCAGGTAGGAAAAACGCACCGCCGCAAAAAAAAAAACACAGCTCTTTGATGCGGTTTAGTTACGTTCCTGCAGACATATATACGTAGACGCGTCATAGGACGCAGGTTCGCACGTCAACGTCACCGCCATATTGTATGTGGCAGAAAAAAGTTGAGTTCTGCTATTGTGTGTATATATATATATATATATATATATATATATATATATATATATATTATATATATATATATATATATATATATACGTAGACGTGGCCTAGGGCTGCAGGTTTGCACGTCATGTCCACCGCCCATATTGTATGTGGCAAGAAAAAAAGTTTGAGTTCTGCTATTGGTGTGTTGGGTGTTAATATATATCTTATATATCTTATAGCTCTATATATATCTATCTCTCTATATAATATATATCTCTCTCTCTCATCTCTATCTATATATCTATCTCTCTATCTCTCTCTGTCTGTCTCTCTCTATCTCGATGTAGGTCTCTGTCTTATCTCTCTCTCTCTTCTCTCTCTGTATATCTCTCTCTCTCTTCTATCTCTTAGTCTCTCCATCCTGTCTACTCTGTACTCTCTCTGTCTCGCTCTCTGTCTATCTCTGTCTCTTCTAATCTCTCTCTCAGCTTCGTGTATTATCTCTCCTATTTCTCTGTCTATACTGTACTCTATATATATAATGTACTATGTCTGTCTGCCCCTTTAGGAACAGACTTTTTGGGTGAGTATTAAAGAGGTAAAATTAATAATATGAGGAAAAAAAAGTCCTAGGTCAATAAAGTAAAAATAAACAAACAAACACAAAAGTGATAATGTTATGATAAAAACATCATATTATGAGAATTAAGGGGGAATATTTCCAGAATAGTTACAGTTTGCAGAATTATTTCACTCCTGGAGTAATAGGGCCAGGTTAGATTATTTTAATTATTTTTATTCTTTAGGAGAATAAATTCAGGAGAATGAAGCTAAAGGGATACGAAAATAAACTTGTAATATTACAAAAACAAAAATACTACGAATACAAAGTATATTCGGAGATTAAAGTCCCTCTGATACTGTTTAAGTGACTGAGTAACTGCAGATTTGCCACATTTAAGATGGCGGACGCTCTGACGCATCGCAGCGTCTACGTTTATAATGTCTATGGTTGTCCCGTCTTCGCAGGGCGGCATCTGGTACGGCGTGGACATCAACAGCGAGGACATCGCCGACAACTTCGTGGCCTGCGTCTGGGAGCCGTCCGTCGTGAAGATCAACGCGCTGACGGCGGCGTCGGAGGCGGCTTGCCTCATCCTGTCCGTCGACGAGACCATCAAGAACCCACGCAGCGGCGGAGACGGACCTCCGGGGGGCGCCGGGCGGGGCAGAGGCCGCGGCAGACCCCACGCCCACTAACAAAACCCCGTTTGAATCTGGAAGCTGCTTTTTGTCAGATAAAATGTCAGGCCTGAAGAGGCGGAGACGTTTGTCCGCTTCAACCCGGATTCTTTGGACTTTCTTCCTATAAAATCTTTCTTTGTTTTCCTCCTACAGTCGACTAAAACATTTCAGTGGGTGTAAGTCTCCCTCCCTGTAGCCAGTCCAAGCAGAACGCCTTCAGGCCAGTCTTACCTCTGTGGCCTGACGGAGACAGGCTGTAAACCTTCAACTTTGTTTTGTTAAAAAGGAAAACTGTTGTTTGATGTGTAGGGGGGTTGGTTTGGATAATAAAGCACTGAAAAGGATGTTGAGCAGTTCTGAAACCATCTATGTGAAGCTATTTATTGGACCATTGTTATCAATAAATTCACAGCTGAAACCACAGACTCTTCTTCCTCCTGCTGTTTTTGCTCAGAGGGTTTTTATTAATTAAAATTAGTTTTTTTTATTTTATTTTTAAAAGGGTAGTAATGGATATTTTCAAGAGCAGATGCGCAGAAATGTTAAGACAAAATAAAACAACCTCCAAAGCTCTCAATTTGTTTCCAGGTTAAGTGGCTGAGGGCAGCGTCATGTGAACGGACCCAGACTATAAGGCTACGTTCACACTGCAGGCAAATGCAACACAAATCCCATCGTTTCACCCAAAAAAACTGTATTTGTGTCACCTCCATATGTGTAACTAATTCGGATACATATATTATTTTTTTTCTAAGCATCCACAGTGAATGGTCATGTATTCTAATCCGTCTTTTACGTCACTCCTGTCTCCATCCAACCACAGCATCAGTAGCAGCAGCGCTCCATAGAACACCATTAATAAGCTGTGCTGCTTTCTTCTTACCTTCATCTTGCTACGTTGTCGGCTCCCATTGCTCAGCAGCTTTCTAATAATGAAAGATGCCGACTGGTATTTTTGAACCTTATTGAACGTTTCTAAAAACTATCAAATTCACCATTACTTCCGTAAACTGCGCGTTATGTCCTTGAACCGTTCAGACAGACAACAGAATGACGGCAGTCCCATTTAATAGTAGTTTAAACGGCCACCTAAAAAAATAAAATCGGAATTGAGCATCAAGACCTGCAGGTGTGAACATACCACTGAGCTATATAATACACTGGAGTGCTGATTTTGCCGAAAAACAAGTCACTGGCCGCCATCTTGCTACTCCCTACTCTCACAGAATCCCTCAGGATTTGGTTGCAACAACAAGCAGTTTTCTGGCTGTGTGAAAACGTTTCACAGGTAATTCTACAGTCAGTGGATGTACTAACACTATCAACTACTAGGAAATTAGGTGCTGAAATATTTTACATGGTATTCATATTAAATATATATATGTAAGTATGTGTATATGTATACATATATGTAAATATGTTTTTGTATATCGTTATTTGTATATCGTTATATATATATATATAACATATTAATATTAACATTTAAATATATATATATATATATATATTTAAATAAATAAAATGCTAAATATGTCAGCACATGACTTTCTCATTACTTGATAGTTTTACAACATAAAAGTATATAGCATTTGACATTTTAAAAGTTTTAGGCCCCCTCTGAACATGAGAAAATCCTCGTTATTCGATGCTGTAGCGCACATATTCCCTAGTTACTGGGGGGAAATAGGGAGTACCAATATGGCGGCTGGTGGCTTCAAAGCGACTCGTTCTAACAGCGAGTGATTAGCACTCCAGTGAATAAATATAGCTCAGTGGAACGTAGCCGTAGAGACGAGGCGAGGAGCTCAACTATCCAGGCAGAGGTCTGAGTTGAGCTGCTGCTTCTCCGCATTGAAAGGAGTCCTTTCGGGTCCTTTTGGACCCAAAACTTGTCAGAACTATATACAGCTGAAAATAGACCCTTAAACATGTTAAAAAAAAAAAGGACAAACCTTGTTCCTAACTCTCTGTCTGACATCAAATAAGACAAAACCTTTCTTGTTTTAGCTCGGAGTTCACGTCAAGGAGTCTGTTTCTCTGTGGACTTGGAGAGCCTGATTAAATTTAACCTGGGAACTTAGGAGCAAAGACTTTAATTGTTGTTTTTTTCATGTCCTGTGCTCAGGTGAAGCTATAACTGAAGTGTTGGTAATATTTTTACATTTTGAAGTTAAAGCTATAGCCTGAAAACACCGTCCTTTCCGTGACGTACCGTACGCTGATGAATCATCCATGAAAAGATGCTGCCTGACCAAAGGACGTTTAAACTTGGCTTTTTTTCTTCTGTCATTTGATTTTATTTATCTGCACCAACAATGTTAAGTCGTGCCTTTGGGAATTACTTTGAATTCATGTGTTTTTCAGGTACAGCTGAGGAAGTGTTTCTAACCCTTCTCTCCCGATATAATCTTATAAGCTTTTCTTACTTAGTAATAAACTTCCTGCAGACTTCACACTCAAACCTGCTCCACCAACAGTTCCTGATGTCCAGTCAGTCAACTTTATACAGATAGACATCTTTGCAGATCGTCTTAAAAATGAACTCGGGTTTTGGGTCAAGCACAGAAAAAGGGGAAAGTATTATTTCCGTCCTTCTTTAGCTCCATGAAGCTCTCCTGTTGGTAAAGTTCTGACTACTCACTGATTCTTGTTAAGTTTGCTTAACACAAAAGAACAGTCTCTGATTTCTATTGTTTCTGTTTATAAGAAACGAGACAGAAAATCCTTGACCTGCATTAAAAATTAGCCTCTTAGAACCAAACGGCTGTCAAACGATGCCAGGGACGAGATTCTGGATCTGCACAAGGCTGACAAGACCATTGGTATTGGCTTAGTGATGAAACAGCAACAGCTGGTGCCAGTACTTGGAGGAGGAGGCAATCTGAAGGATGAATTTAATGATATAATGACTTGGAAGGAGTTTGGACCACCTTTGGTAACACGGCAAGCTCCAATGGACTGAAGTCTCTCCCTGCTGGAGAAGGCCGTCAGAGAGAGAGAGAGATCAGCTTGGTGAAAGGATGCAGTGAGACCAGGCAAGATAGGAAGAAGGCAAGGGCTGAGTATAAACACAAAGAAACGGCATCCTCATAGTCGAGCACGGGAGAAGAAGAAGTGGGTTTTTGTTGTTGGACTTATTTAATTTCACAAGTTCTCGTCCCAGAACCACTTATTCCAGAACGACAGCTTTGTTTCGTCCAGAGGATGAGGAGCGAATGGGTCCTCCAGCGATCCAAGCCAGAGCTCAATCCTGCAGAAAATGCTTGAAGAGTGTATTCTGTACTGAGGAGAGGCCTTAAATCCCTCCTGAGGTGTTTTAAAAGCCTGATTTGTTCTGGATTTTTATTTATCTTTTTTGTCTCCTATCGGCCTGTCTCCATATATTTTTATATATATATATATATATATATATATATATATTTTTTTTTTTATATTTTTTCCCTCCCTGCACACCCGTCAGGAATCTGATTCAATCATGACCTCTGATGCAACTGTACCGAGGCAGGTTCTACATAACATCGTAAAACGCTTTAGAAATTGACCTGGTTTCATTGGGGCTAAAAAAAAACAAAGCGAGTTTGTCTAATGTACAGTAGGAGTGGTATGAGACTGTAAAAGACATTCAAATGAAGATAATGCCACATTCCTCCTCAACCACTTTCAGCAAATACACTTTTTTTTCCAGCTTGTAGTTGCGTCATTTCACCACTAGATGGAGCGCTGCCTTGTTAGAGAAGACAAAAAAAAATCAGTCCAGAAAGGTTTCATTAGAGGATTTAAATGAGGTATTGAGTATCATATGAGGATAAAATAAACGCTCTAGGTAGTATAGTTGATAAGGTCTTTAGGTAATTCAGTCTGAGGGTTAAAATACTCCGTAGTGGGGATAAGCAATGCATCTTTCTCTGCCATCAAAGAGTGTATCTGTTTCTTTGAAGAGTTTCTGTGCAGGAAATGCTGGACGGTTGTGTCGTTTCGTCTCCTCTGGATGGACAAACTTAGGGACGTGGAGAAAATGTTCACCCTGATGGTCCGAGTCACGTCTCATCGAGCTGCTCCAACCTCAGTTGGACAGGAAGTCTATGGAGGCCCGGACAGACTTGTTGGACATGACGTCAACCGCCGTCACTTTGATCTCCGTGTCCCCGAACTGCATGGTGGCTCTGATCTCTCGCCTCTCCGGGCCCGCCGCCGCCGCCGCCGCCGCCGCCGCTCCTGCTCCTCCCACCGCTGCAGGCGCCGCTGGTGGTTCCGGTAAATCCAAGGTTATCGTCCCACACTTCCTGACGCCGGGGTCAGAGATGTAGGTGACGTCATCCGTGGCGCTGCAGTAGATGTTGATGATGATCTTGCGCTGGCCCACCCGAGCCGGCGTGTAGCTTCGCCGGACGACCTCCCCCAGGGCCACGGACTGGTCGATGGAGACGAAGCGGTCAAAGATGTCCGTGCACCACTCGCGGCCGTCTTTGACGAGGAGCTTATCCCGAGGGTGCCGTCCCTCCACGAACCGGTTCAGGACGCCGACACCGTAGGTTACAGGGCACCGTCGCACCCTGACCTGCGGGAGAGAAGCCATGATTAGATCAAGAGTCCAAAGCGTTGCTCCGGCACTAACCGGTATTCCTGGTTCCTCACCACGGTGGGATCCAGTCCGAAGAGAACGGCGCCCTTCAGGATGGTCAGGCCGACGTCATGGGGGATGATGATCCGGCAGGTCCTGCCCAGTGCCTTCTGGACGGCCTTCTGCAGCATCGGCGACTCCGCAAAACCACCAACCAGGAACAGGAAGCGCACGCCGCACACTTCGGGCTTCCCCATCAACTCCTCTGTCAGAAAAGAAGAAAACTGTCAAACAGTCGGTGGTTTTTGAAGACTTTCGCCTTCTGCATGTTTTCCCTTCGCCTCTGCCTGATACTCCCTGGACTTCATTAGCCTCATGAGACCATCCTGATCTCGCGAGCTTTCAAGGTTTCACTCTCAGATCAGTCTGGCTACTTTCCGTTAAAGAAAATTTGGAGCCGTTCACCAAACGAACGTCCAATCAGCGTTGGCTTTGAGGCGGGTTGAGGTGTGACGCAACGAAAAGCGCGACAGTTCAGTCTAAAGAACATGGCGGCTTCAGCCGATGAAACTAGCGTTAGCGTGGCTATCAAGCAAGTTTTATCGGAATTACAGAGTATTTCTTCACTGAAAGAAGAGCAAAACACTGCTCTGGAGGCTTTTCTCAGAGGAAAAGATGTTTTTGCTCTTCTCCCGACTGGTTTCGGCAAGAGCTTGTGGTTGTGTTTTCGTCGTCGCTGTTAGCACGTCATATGCTTCGTTGATCTGATTGGTTTATTTGGCCCGTCTATCACCAACATAGGCCAATCAGCTAACCAGTATTTTCGCCCCTTCCCAAAATTACTTCAACGGAAGGTTTCCAGATGGATATGCGGAGCAAATCCATCTGGCGGAGTCAGGTTAGGACTTCATTGATGTAAACCCCTTTTTTTTTATTGCCTCTCAGGCCAGCAAATCTGTCTATTGTTAAGACAGTGGAATGTGGATGAATTTAAATAAGACGTTTCCTCTGGTCCTACGTGGATGAAAGGAGAGAAACCCAATCATCTTGAACGTAGAATCAACGACAGCCATTAGGCCTGGCCTCTATGGTTCAGAGTCAGATTTTCATCCATTAACTTCTGACAGCATCAGAAACTTTGTCACAGCCAAGCCGGCATGACATGAACTCAATGTTTTCTCTGCTGATTATCTTATAAGGTCAGCCAAAACACATCTGTTGACCATAATTAGCACTTATCAATGTTTTTTTTTTTTAAATCTACAGTTACTCAGCTGACGTCATGTACAGCATAGCTGGTTATGAAGGGGGTTGAATCCACATTTACTGTCTTAGAGGTGTAAATGCTGCCAAATATACTTTATTGATCCCAATGGCCAATTGAACATTGTAGCTCCTATTGATCCAAATTCTTCAAAGAGTTATTGTAGATAGTTGTGGCTGATCTCTTGTAGCGATATGAAGAAGCCTCTGACTGAAGACACTGTTTTTCCCAAGACAGTCTCATGAAGAGGATGGTCTGGGTTGTCCATAATATTCTTGGTTTCATAACGAATCCTTCTTTGCGTTATTGTCTCCAGAGGTTCCACAGTCGTCCCCAGAGGCAGCCATCTTTATCAGGTTGTTAAGCCTTTTTAGGTCCCTGGCTCTGATGCTACAGGCCCCAACAGATGATGGCAGAGAAGATGATGCTCTCAACAACAGACCTGTAGAAGATCTGCAGCATCTTACTGCAAACCTTGAATGATCTTAGCTTCCTCACAAAGTACCGTCTACTCTGTCCGTTCTTGTAGACGGCTTCACTGTTGCGTCTCCAGTCCAGTCTGTTTGTCCAGATGAACACAGACCTATTTATATCCCTCAACCACCTCCACTTCTTCTTCCATGATGGAAATTGGGTTTGATTCAATCCTGTTCCTCCTGAAATTTACAATCATCTACTTTGAGAGATGATTGTTTCCACACTATGCCACGAAGCGCTCCACCAGCTCTCTGTACTCTACCTCTTCACTGCAAAAAGGAAACTAGAATTAAGTGAAGTTTCTTGAAATCAGTGTATTTTTCCTTGATTAGAGCAGGTAAATAAGTCTATTTGCCAATGGAATAACATTTTTGCACTTAAAAAAGGAACAATTCATCTCCATCGTCTTATTTCAAGTGCAGTGTATCTAATTATCTTATTTTAAGGGTCAAAATACTAATTCCATTGGCAAATAGTCTTATTTAGCTCCTCAAATCAAAGAAAAATATACTAATTCCAAGAAATTTTTACTTACTTTTAGTTCCGTTTTTTGCAGTGTTGTCCACACTGCAAAAACGGATGTAAGAATAAGTAGAAATGTTCTCAAAATTAGTGTTTTTGTCCCAGATTTGAGCAGGTAAATAAGCTTATCTGCCAATGGAATGAGTATTTTGACCGCTAAAATAAGATGATGATGGAGGTAAATTGTTCCTATTTTAAGTGCAGAAATCTTCTTCTATTGGCAGATCATCTTATTTACCTGCTCAAATCAAGGAAAAATACACACATTTTAAGAACATTTTTCTTGTTTTTAGTTCCGTTTTTGCAGTGTCTCTGGTCTCTGATGCACCCGGCGACTGCAGTCATCTGCCACTGCTAAAACGGATCTAAAAATATGTAAAATGTTTTTAAAATTTGTGTTTTTGTCCTAGATTTGAGCAGGTAAATAATATTATCTGCCAATGGAATGAGTATTCTGACCCCTAAAATAAGGCATAATTAGGTATACTGTACTTGAAATAAGATGCTGGAGATAAGTTGTTCCTATTTTAAGTGCAAAAATCTCATTCCATTGGCAGATCATCTTATTTACCTGCTCAAACCAAGGACAATCACCCTCATTTTAAGAAAATATTACTTATGTTTTGTTGCGTTTTTGCAGTGTTTCTGTAGATGACTGGAGTCGTACTTGTGCTGCATTGCAAAAATGGAACTAAAAATAGTAAAATTTTCTTGAAATTAGTGCATTTGTCCTTGATTTGTGCAGGTAAATAAGAGGATCTGCCAATGGAATGAGTATTTGACCCCTAAAATAAGATAATTAGATATTCTGCCCTCTAAAAAAGATGATGGAGATGAGTTGTTCCTATTTTAAGTGCAAAAATCTCATTCCATCGGCAAATAATCTTATTTACCTGCTCAAATCAAGGACAAATGCACTCATTTCAAGAAAATGTTACTATTTTTTTTGTAGTGTGGAAGGCTGAAGTGCCCAGAGTGAAAGGAACAGAGTATAGTCCCCTCACTATTCCTTTTCATTAAGACTTTTAGTGCTTATTCTGCAATCCCTTCGCTCTGGTAGTTGCATCCAGCGGCGACGTCTCACCCAACCTACCCACCATCCAGTTGGACTTCTTAAGAAACCAGTAGGATTTGCTGATTGTTGCGCTAGTACCCCAGACTAACCACTACTAACAGCCTTAGATGAACAAGTCAGAGAAAGCGTCTCTTATTTTCTGTGCATGGGTGACGTCGCTGTCTCACCTATGTGTTTGACAATATTGCTGATGGTGGGCTGGAAGAGCTCAGTCATCGCTTCCTGCGTCAGCCGCAGCATCCCCTGGGACGACCACTTTACAATGTTCATACTGACACACAGAAAAAACAAACAAAAAACAGGTTCTTATTGATTTCTGCAGACAACATGACCCCCATGCTCCCCCCCGTCACCCATCAGCCCCGCTCACTTGCTCCTCCTCAGGGCGGCCTCCACACTCTGTCCTCTGTGTCTCTTGTAGAAGTCGATGAAAGAGAAGGGCAGGGAGATATTCAGGGCGTTTGCCCTTCCTGGCGACGCGGTCCGTTTCCTCGCCTCGAACGCAATCATGAGGTCCACCCAGGCTGCCGGCCGCTTGGCTTTAAAGCTGTGAATGAAGTCCTCGCCGAAGATCTGGCACAGCATGGCTTCGAAGGCCAGGTCGACCCCGACCGCGCCGTGCGGACCGCCTGGAAGGACAGACACACTGACGCTGCAGGAATGCGTCGCCGTTCTTTCTGGTTTCTGGGTGGGCAGAGAAGTCGTATACCTGAGGCTTTGTAGAGCTCTTTCAGCGTTCCCTGCGGCTGCTCGATCTGATGGACGGTCAGGTCGACTGTTCCTCCTCCACAGTCTGCCACGACGTACCTGTCGCCTGCAGAAAGTAGTGCACACACGTATCTACCCTCATCTTGTTTTTTTTTTACAGTTTGCTTACACTGCGAAAAGGGAACTAAAAGTAAGTCAAATTTTCTTGAAATTAATGTATTTTTCCATGATTTAAGCAGGTAAATAAGACTATTTGCCAATGGAATAAGATTTTTGTACTTAGAATAAGAACAATTCATCTCCATCATCTCATTTCAAGGGCAGGATGTCTAATCATCTTATTGTAGGGGTAAAAATACTCACTCCATTGGCAAACAGTCTTATTTACCTGCTTAAATCAAGGAAAAATACATTCATTTCAAGAAAATTTGACTAACTTTTAGATCCCCTTTTGCAGTGTACGGGCGGACAGATTTATTTGTGTGCGCTAAATCTAATAAAATGGTTTCAAACATTCGTTCATATGTGTTTATAGAACCCTTGCTGCACATGAAAGATTGTGATAGCTTTATTGTTTGGGTTGCACATCGATACTTGCTATTTTTACAGCGCCTTGAAAATGTATTCGCACCTAGTACTGAAAAAAAAAAAACATATTTGTTTTGTTTTTAATTGATGAAAATCTGAAAAGTGTGGCGTGCATTTGTACTCATGGCTCTCTGACCGAACACTGTGTTTTACCGCGGCCCTATTGGGCTATGTCTTTGCCAGGTTTGAAAATCAAGACGATGAAGATTGTTATGCATCTGCTTTTATTTATTACGCTGATGTTTTTTAACAGATTTTGGCCAAAATATGCTGAAATAGGAGTTTAGAATAGAGCCACATGGTGCAGTGAAAGGTTAACTACCCCGTTACCCTGTATGCTCCTAACAGAGCACTTTTATAAAGTGATTATATTAATAAACCTCGGAAGCAATCCTTTACTGCAAATGTCTCACAGGGACATTTTTAACAAACAGCTGTAGATAAATATAACAAACGGCTGAAAAATAACCTGCTGGAATAGTATAATTATAACGCAACGTAGATTATCTCAATATAAACAATACAGTCTAATTTCTAAACTGATAATCTTACTGTGTGCGATGGAGTCAAACCATGTATTTGAGCTGCCATCTTGGCCAGGGCATTCATGAAAAGAAGTTTTAATCTCAATTATTTTTTTTTACCTGGTTAAATATAGGAATCTATCAATCCCATAATAATACAAAACCATAATGAATAAACAGTCTATGAAAAAATAAACTCACCAACTGAACTAAAGACAAGCAGGCGGAAAATTAAGGATCTAACTGAAACAAGAGTAACTAAATCCATAGTGACCAGAATACTAAATGACAGGAAACAATAAAGAAGGAACAGAAACTACAGACTAACAAATAATACTAACATGTGAAAGACTTACAAGGCTGCATAATCCCTAAGAATTAATTTATGAAAAATGGTAGGAAAAATGTTGATATGTGAAGATTAAAGGTGCATAGCCACATTATTTGACTTTTTATTTATTTACGCTTCAGTAGCTCACTCTGGTTTTTATGAAAGTCCTGCTGGCATATAGCCCAACACTACCCCCCAAAACACTTGCCTGTTTAATTACTTTTCAGCATTTATTATTTGTTAAAAATAAAGGTAATTATTCCTACTTAATAAATAATGAGTGTGTTAGATTTTTACTGTGTTTAGAGTGTTAAATGGGTCAAAGAATAGCAACAGAACTGATTGCATGGAAGTCAGACACTCTCACTCAACACCTTTGTGGACAATAAAAAAACCCATAGCCCAATGTTTTTATTTGACCACCGTGCCAGAATAGAACCATGGACTTTATAATGTTAGCTTTCCATTTTGTAAAAAATAAAAATTGGGATATTTGACATTTTTACTGTATTGCATCAGATTCCATTGATTTCCTATAGGCCAATGCATAAAACGTTTGCGTTATTTTCACCAAGACAGAGTCTAGTCTGTTGTTGCAACGTGACATCGTGTGACAAAGTTCAAGGCTGCGACTAGCGAGGCGCAGGCGGAACGTGTTCTTTTCAGATTCAAGATAAATCCCAATGATTTGTTTTCTTTTTTTAACGTATACCTATAAATGTTTTAAGAGGCCACATGCGTTTGTTGTCTTGACCTCAAGGCTTTAAGCCAATAAACAACCTTCAGGCATGATTAACGGCTGGTTGTCTGTGAGTGTTTACGATACGCACGGAGATAGATAAGAGCCAGGGTTCGGTCAAGTCACCCCCCCCCCCCCCAAGCGTGAACACAGAGTTCACGGATGTGAAAAATGGAGAGGTACGAAATGAATATATCTGCAAAAGAAATGGGATAAAATGCAAGAGAGGAAGACAAAAGGAAGGTTCTTCGTATTCCCTCGGTGGATTTTGCAGCGCAGGGACAGAGAGCACCGTGTGGGCTGGGTCCATCCTGTGCGTGTGCGTGTTTGGACAAGAAAGAGAGCAGAAAAGGTCAGCGGGGCCACGTGGCTCTTCAGATTGTTGTTGTGGCTCCACAGAGGGAAACGAGCAAAATAAGAAAACTCAAATCATCCCCTGGAAGGATTTTGATTTTAATCATCAAAGCAACACCGAGACGTAAAATCCTGAGATCTGTTGGGACAATCGGAGCACACGTTCTGTTGGAAAGGACTCTTGCCCATGGATTCTGTCTGGGAGAAAAATAAACACTCAATGCACCAGGACGTAGCTCCTCCCCCTCAACACACACACACACACACACACACATCATGGATGTCTCTGCATAACATGGTCAACAGGCCAAAGCGTAAAGGTCAAAACCATCAGTATGTTCGATGTGAGGGCCCGTCAGACGCACTCACCGGTCTGCAGCTCGGACCACAGCTCCCCAGTCCCACTCTCCACCAGAAAGGTCCTGCTGTGTCTGGATCGCCTCAGCTGCTCCCTCGCTGCAACAAACACAGATGTGGCTTTTAAAGGCTGAATGTTAAGAATGCTGCCCTGAGCTGAACAACAGCGAAGAAACTATGTGAAATCACATGTTTCTTCGCCTCTTTTGACCTGATGTGGGGTTCTGTTGAGAAATTATGAGCAGTCGACACAGAAACTCGTTTTGAATTTTATAATAAATTTGGCGCTATAAGTAAATATAGTTGAAATCATTCATCCTCATTTACATACACATTAAAAAAAGTTTCTTTTTACAAAATGCCAGGTAAATGAGAATTGCTTTTACTTTCTTCAAAGTTCTAAATTGAGATATGTGTCTTTTATTAGGTAGAATTGCATTTTAAACTGTATGATTTGGTTAAAATTGTTTTTGCTGTCCTTCCACAAGCTTCTCACAATAGTTTGCTGAAATTTGGATCCTTTTCCTCTCGACAGAAGTGCTGTAACTGGGTCAGGCTTGTAGGCCACCATGCTTGACCACTAGTCTTCTATGAGACTGAGATTGAGGCTATACCACAGCCAATATTAACTTTATTGTCCTAAAGACAGTTTTTAATGATGTGTGCTGAAAGTGATTATCCATCTAGAAGACCCGTTTGCGCCAAAGCGTCAGATGCTTTCCAAAGCTGATGTCTTAAGATGTTTTTTTTATTTATTTTTTTATCTAATTTGTGAAGTGCACCAGTCCCTCTTGCAGCAAAACACACAACATGATGGCACCACCCTTGTACTCCACAGTTGTATGTGGATGTTCTCAGGGCTGAACACATTCCCCCTTTTTTCTTTCAAATGTAACGATGGTCATTGTGACCAAAACACTTAGTTTTTAGGCCCATCCACCTGAAGAAGGGTTTAGCTGTATCAGACAAACTTTTTTGTTGGATCGGAGGCCCTGTCTAGATGAAGACACCACGAAAACAGCACCATTTGAAACCGGCTCACAGAACGGGAAAGTCTGAGGCTGCCCCCCGGTGGCGGCATCATCTGGACACGCCTATCCGCATAACCAGCAACAACCATCCGTGTTTGCACATGTGAGCCAACATAAACCTCACCTCTCACATAACGTGAATGTGCAAACACAAACGACATCAATGGTGCTTCAGTAGGGCTGGATGATGATTCAATAACAATATATATCGATTGACAGGCGTATATATATATATCAATGATAGAAAAAAGTTCAATAAAAAGTTCAATAGAAGAACAGTTTTCACGTAGGTTAATACTAGTCTCTACATACTCCCAACCAATCACAAATGCAGACCCAGGAACGCTCCTTCACCAAGCTCCGCCCCCTTTAAAGAGTCCAAAAAGCACATTCTTTTTAAAAAACTTGCAGTTTTGGTAAAAAGTTGGCTGAATATTGGGTTGAGTTTGAATTCGGTGTTTGTGTGTTCGGTATCTAAAATAGGTCGCTAAGCAACAGCATAAAATGGCTAAGGCTGCACTTAAAATATATGTTTTGAATTTGTTGATAATCATCGCTACCGATCAATATGATTTTCATTTTATCGATATGCATGTCTTCTATATCGTCCAGCCCTATGTTTCAGACACAATAAAATTTATTGTGGATTTTATGACAACACATTTTGCTCCTCTACTGTGTTTGTGTGGACTGCCTTTTCTCTTTCCTGCATTCTTTGTTTTTGCCCTGCTCTTCTTCCTTCTTCACTACTTCTATGGCAGCGTTACTGTGCCACGTACTGGCGTAGCATAGGTGTTAATATTTGCGCTAATACTGTTCTGTGTGGATACACAGTATTCAGCTCCATGTGGATGTAGCCTCAGTGGCTTCAGGTGACAGGGCCTGTCCCTGAAATGTAAGGTCCCATTCTCTGAGTGCATTAGCAAAACCGTAAGCTAGCTTTTTGTGCTGCTTTAGGAGCGATGGCTTCTTCCTCACTGAGTGGCCCTTCAGCCTACGTCACTACAGGACTTACTGCAGTTCACTGTGGACAACGACGCACCCTGACCAGCTTCAACCTGGTTCTCTGGTTTGGTTCTGGGTTTGATTCACACATTTCACAAGAAAACTTATTCATCTCTGGGACACAGATGCCGTCTCCTTCTTGAACAGTGCAATGAATGGACATTCCCATGATGTGTTTATTTGCCTAGAAGTGTTTGAACAGATAACCATGTAACCAGCATGTAGAAGTTGTACCTGCGGATAAACTAGACGTGACAAGGAAACCCTGACCAGCATCAAAAAAGTACATTTTAAACCACAAAAAAAAAAATTTACTTACATTTTTTAGGGATTTTTAGTTAGTGGAGATAAGTATTGCACTGATAATTGTATTAAAATATCCCCCGACCATGACTTTTTAACATAAACACCAATGAAGTGCTCTCAGACCTGCAGTCTGAGAGCACTTCGCTCTCAGACTGTCGTGCTGCTGGTGGTTCCTAGAGTCTCTAAAAGTAGAATGGGAGGCAGATCCTTTAGCTATCAGGCTCCTCTCCTGTGGAACCAACTCCCAGTTTTGGTCCGTGAGGCAGACACCCTGTCTACTTTTAAGACTAATCTTAAAACTTTCCTTTTTGACAAAACTTATAACTAGAGTGGCTCATGTTACTCTGAGCTACCTCTATAGTTTTACTGCTATAGGCTTAGGCTGCTAGAGGACATCAGGATCTAATTTTCTCACTCTATAGAGTTCTACTGCTCTTCAATTATGCATTATGTGTCGTCATTTCTGCTTTAACTTTCTGTTCTCTCTCTTTTTCTTCATAGTAGGTACATCTGGTCTGACGTTCTGTTAACTGTGACATCATCCAGAGAAGACAGATCACCCGCTACTACCATCTAATGTAGAACAGATTACTAGATCAATGTGTGCTTCTGTGCTTTTTTGTTTCTCTTGTTGTGTCTCTGCTCTGTCTTCTCTAACCCCAGTCGGTCGAGGCAGATGACCGTTCATACTTAGCCCGGTTCTGCTGGAGGTTTTTCCTTCCTGTTAATGGGGAGTTTTTCTTCCCACTGTCGCTTCATGCTTGCTCAGTATTAGGGGTTTGCAGCATAGCCATGGACAATGCAGACGACTCTCCCTGTAGCTCTACGCTCTTTCAGGAGGAGTGAATGCTGCTTGTCGGGACTTTGATGCAATCAACTGGTTTCCTTATATAGGACATTTTTGAATTGATGAGATGACATGTTTCATGATTTGGCGCTATATAAATAAAATTGAATTGAACTGAATTGAATTGAATTGAATAAATGTTCTTTTATTAAAGTTTCAGGTTTCTGAAATGTTCAAAAGATTAATTTGTTTTAGTTTTTTTTTCCCCACATCTTTACAGAAGTTGCCAGTACTCTAGGAGGCGGTGCACCTTTTGGTAAAACACATATTACTGCATTCCTAAAATTCCTGGTCAGCTTTTTCTGAGGTTTAGACTGAGGGACGTTAGTTTAAACATGTTTAATCTGTCATTTTGCTATGTTTAGCTTTGCATCTCCATGCTGAGCCTCTGCTCCATCCATTAAAAGGGTGTCGGTGTGTTAAAAACCTCCTGTTTGCAAGGTTGGTGGTCATTATAGATTATGAAAACAGCCTAAAGTTTCAGGGTGAATCAGGTTCACTTTATCTAAAATAAAACAACAACTCTAAACCTCTTCGGATCAGAGTTACTTCAACAAGATCTGACTTGCGTACTATGATTGTAGAAAGTATTTAAACTGAATATATTGGAGGTACATGTAGAGTTAAAGTATGGGTTAAATTTGTTTGCTTTTAATAACATGACATCGTTGGTTACACGGACTCCTTCTGGAAGGAGTCATCGTCACCTTCCAACTCTGCTTTTCTGGCTTTCAAACATTTTTTTCCCCCATTCTTTGTGTAAACATACTTAAAGCAGGATCACCAAGTCTAAAACAGACCGAAAAACTAAACACGGCCCGCTTCAATCGCTTCACACCCAAAGCCGAGAGGCTCGTTACACATTCGCTTCAACCCGACGTAGAGCTTTAGATCCAAGTGAAACAGAACCTGGTCCCATTTCAGCTTCTTCGTTTGCTTCGGAGACTGACAGGTTAAAAAAGCGTCAAACACAGCTGGCAGAGACGAGATTTATGTTTGACGCTTCAAAAATGAGCCATTGTGGTTTTACAGGTTAAACATGCACCAATGAAATGCAATGATTAGAAAAGCAGTCACCATTAGCAAGGATGTCATCATTATTTCATTGTGCTATAACCTGTGCAATGATCCGGAAGAACTTCTGCTGCTATCACCAAGTGAATATATGTCAGTACCTGTGTATAACCGGGAAGTACACATGACATCATCTGACTTTTTTTGTGTTCTTTTTTATATTCTTATGTTTTTCTCATTTTATTTTTGACCCACTGTATATAATTGATGCACCCTTTCCTACTCCTGACTATTGACTGACTATTGAGCCGATGTGACAAGTGAATTTCTCCAATGTGAGATCAATAAAGACCAAAGACTATTTGAAGCTTTTGATATTTTTGAACCCATTTCTCCTGGTGTTGAATGGTTTTGCAACACAGAAATGCAATGACTTTGAGAAACAAGCGTCAGGTTCGAAGCACCTTGTGTAATTCTGGCTGGATGTTGGATTGGTGAAATGTGTTTAAACTGGTTGGTTTCCCTGCCTGGACCTGACCTGTGTGCGTAGTTCATGTGTTTCCAATAAGGTTGGGCCCAAGGCGATCCACAAAGCTTAACATAAGCCTTCTAAAACTAGATTTAATGTATGTGTTTGGGATCACTGTCTAATTGGTTACGATGTTCAGGAACAACCAAAAGGAAACAAGGTAAAAAAAAATCCAGCCAGGATTATGCCAGGATCGGGATTAATTAAACCTGTAAATATAATTATTATGTCGATTAGAGCAAATGCACCAAAAACAACATTGTGCACCCAATTCTTGTTTTTAAAAATCATCAGTCAATTCATGCTGTACACAAAATAGTTCAAATGCAACATGAAAAGCTGGGAGTGAGCGAACTAGAAACCGTCACTGAAACAGTTTTTGTAAAAAAAAAAAAAAAAAAAAAAAGGTGGGGGGAAGGAGGGGTTAGGATTTTCTTTTTGGTGAGATTGTGGAGAAGCCTTCATGTTTGTGTTCAAACCGACACATTTGGAAAAGCAAAGATTTATCTTACTGGCTGCCTGTTTGATAGCGAATGTGTGTGTGTGTGTGGATCCTAAATGACGGCGAACGAAGGCCGGGCGCGATCACGTGAGCTTCGATTTCATGTGCGTGTTTTCGTTCAGGAGCGACAAGCAAGTCTGGAAACCATTTACATGAAACTGCAGAGGAGAAAATGTACATGTGCTTGTTTCTTTACGACTCCCCGGCGCTATATTTGGAGACGAAATGAGGTGGAAAGAACACTAAAGATAGCAAAAAAAAAAAAGAAGAAAACATAACAAAAAAAAAAAACAGGTCAGTGATGCCAAGTGTGTGTGTCTGTATCTGTGTGTGTGTTTTTGTTTTTGTCCTCGCAGTTCTGGGAATGGGACCGACCTCAGAGAGAAAGAAAGTGGGAGACTGAAAGAAAATGCAAAGAAAGGGTGAAGGAGAGGGAGAGTGACAGGCCAGAAGGGGGTGAGATCATAGTCACGCTGCACCTTGTTCCAATTACAATATCCTGTGTTTAGAGTGTGTGAATGTGCTTTCTGTGTATCTCGCAGGCTGCATATGTATAAGTGGGCCTTTGCAGGGGATTTTGGACCGAAAAGTTGCCCGCTGAATTATGCATTGGCGATTCCTTTTCCTTCCAAAAGCTTCAAACTGTTCTTTTCAGGGCTAAAAAGCTATTTTGAATCCATATTTTGCAGCAGAAACTCATAACACTCTTTGCAGCCTTTAGGAAATGTTGTAAAATTGTCCACCTTTCAAGTTAAAAACCGATTCATTACGAACAAATGAAACGTTGAAAGTGATGAGCAAAATGTTTCAAACCAGCTGTGTTTTTTTTTCTTTATGTCTTGTCCAGAGAATGGTTAAAAAAAGAAATGGTAGAAGACGTTTGCTCTTCGTCTGGAGGTTCTTAAGTTTAAAGAGAGAGTTGGAGAGGTTCCAACTTCACATGCACATCAGGCTCCCTCAGCAGTCAGACTCATTGGTTCATCGAGAAGTGTCTTGGTCACGTGCATGAAGGTGAGAATCCTCAGGACGACAGATGTAAATTAGCATCTATGCTATAATCTGGCTCATTTACAATCTGTACAAGAGTATGATTGTTCATTAATGTGCACTGTCCTGATTAAATAAAAATAAATAAATAAATAAATAAATTAGGCAGGAACTGGATGGGTTATCAAGCTTAATGCTGAACTGTGTTTTTTTTTTTTAAAGCTGGAATCTGAGGCCTCTGTTTAGAGATGGATTCTCTCCCATGTCCCCCAGTTTGCGTTTGGTCCTCGCTTTCAATGAGCCAGGATTTCTTGCAAAATCTTTAAGTAGATTTAAACGAATGGTTGTGAAAATCACATAAAAGGAGGTGCGATAAAAGACCACTAAAGAATCCATCAAAAAGTCACGAGAAATTTAAAAGATTTTAAGAAACTCTGGTACCAAAAATAGGGATGGCTCACAAAACTTGTTGTCTTTGGGTTGTCTGTCATGCAGATTAATGCTTTATCGGGGCAACTTGAACACATTATAAGGTCGTTGTTGTATTCAGAGTTTGTTTTCGGGCTTCAAGTGGCCATAACTTTAGGGCTACCCTAAATGTGAATCCAACTGAGAATCTGCAACAAGACAGCAACAAAAAAAAAATCTAAGTTCACAGATGGTCTCTTGTCCAATCTAGTTGAGCTTGAAGGTCAAGATTAGTCACATTGCATGGAAACCAATCTCAGTCCAAGAAAGTCCAAAAATATAGTAGATGTCCAAAGCTGGTAAGTACACATCCCTAAAATTATTGTAGTTGCACTTTCTATGAAAGGTTATTCTACAAAGTTTTGACTCAGAGAGGTTGAATACCAGTCCACGGCACAGATAGTCATTTGTCCAATATTTTCAATTAAATTTTATTTATATAGCGCCAAATCACAACACTTGTAATCTCAAGGCTCTTTCCAAAGTCAAATTCAATCAAATAATATCTACAGATCGGTCAAAAAGTTTCCTCTCTAAGGAAACCCAGCAGATTGGATCAAATCTTGATAAGCAGCATTCACTCCTCCTGAAAGAGCGTAGAGCCACAGAGGACAGTCGTCTGCATTGTCCATGGCTTTGCAGCAATCCCTCATACTGAGCAAGCATGAAGCGACAGTGGAGAGAAAAACTCCCCTTTAACAGGGAGGAAAACCTCCAGAGAACCAGAACCAGGCTCAGTATGAACGGTCATCTGCCTCAACCCACTGGAGGTTAGAGAAGACAGAGCAGAGACACAACAAGAGAGACAAACAAGCACAGAAGCACACATTGATCCAGGAATCCTTTCTATGTTATATGGTAATAGGGAATGATCTGTCTTCCCTGGATGCTGTTGTAACCTGGTTGTATTTCTTTTTTGTTATAATTACACAAAATGTTTTTATTTGGTTATTTGTATTGTTACTTACCTGACTGAAACATCTCTAGAAATTCTGTCACTGTTTTAACCGTGTTACTTTAAGAATGGAAGCTCCTCCTTTTCGGTTCTTCTTTTGTGGTATTGTCTTTAAATAGTTTGCACCCCTTAGTCCCTCCCCTTTTGTCATGTTGTCCTGCGGGAGAGGTGTGTGCTATTTATTTTTCTTCTGAATATATCCAGTTTATTTATAGATATATTAAGTTTATTTTTGTTATGTACTTCTGTTTTATGTAGGACTTGGAGCGGGCAGCCTATAACACGGTTGTATGTTGTTCTCGTCAGGTACAATAAAGCAAGAAACCGTCATTTTAAAGACAAACTGTGTCACGGCCTGATCACTTAAAAAACCAGCACAACGCAGAAAGGATCCGGTTACACTGTCACAGCTAACGCCAGACCAGGTGTACCTACTATGAAGAGAAAAAAGACAGAACAAAAAGGTAGGAGAACTCAGCAGAGTCAGAAAAATAGATCTTAATGTCCTCCAGTAGCCTAAGCCTATAGCAGCCTAACTATAGAGGTAGCTCAGGGTAACATGAGCCACTCTAACTATAAGCTTTGTCAAAAAGGAAAGTTTTAAGATTAGTCTTAAAAGTAGACGGGGTGTCTGCCTCACGGACCAAAACTGGGAGTTGGTTCCACAGGAGAGGAGCCTGACAGGTAAAGGATCTGCCTCCCATTCTACTTTTAGAGACTCTAGGAACCACCAGCAGACCTGCAGTCTGAGAGCGAAGTGCTCTGTTAGGAACATACGGGGTAATCAGATTTTGTAAACCATGTGGAGTTTCCTTCCTCTTCCTAATTATGTCCCAGTTTGTTTTCATCACATGAACCTCAGACATGACATGACAAAGTCAACCTCATAATTAACATACTGAATGTTTTTTAAAAACGAGGAAGAGAACATCTTCTGTTTAACACGACGTAATCTAATGATGCGTCCTTTCTTTAGCTCTTTTCTACTGTACTGGGAAGGTTGTTGCACCCATTAAATGCCCAAAAGATTACACGACTGCCTGTAAACGCAAACTTAGCTAAACACAGCAGAATGCATCTCAGGCAGAGATGAGGAACGTCGCCTCTTCCTGGGAATTCTGCGGTCTGTCTAAAAACAGCTCTTCTCCTCTCTCTTCCTCTGCTCGCGAATCCATTTCTGCTTCTCTGTTGGCTCTACTAGAAACATATGGCCCTGTTCAAAGTGGTCTGTCTGTACACAACCCTCCCCTGAATACACATACACACACAATCCCACAAGCCTTTAAAGTCATCTGAGACAAGAACATGAGCCTTATCTGAGGTCACATCATTACCCCCGGCTCTTTGTTTCTCAAAAAAAAAAAGAAAAGAAGAAAACGCAGAAATGTCCGTGCCTTGTGAAACCCCAACACTCCTGAGCGAATTCAAGCAGTGTTGTAGTCAAGTCACTATGCCTCGAGTCCGAGTCCAGGTTCGAGTCTCCAGTGTTCAAGTCCGAGTCAAGTCCAAGTCATTAAAAAAAATCTGAGTCGAGTCCAATTCAAGTCCACTACTCATCCGAGTCAAGTCCGAGTCGAGTTCTTATTGATCAAGTCGAATCCTTATTGATCAACTCGAGTCCAAGTTCTGCACTAAAGTAAGCATAGCCTACATGTTTTTAAACTAAAAAAAAATCCACACTCCACCACATTGCACTAATAATTTAAATATTAAAATCATACACCAAATAATATTCTAATGACATATTAAAATTATAGCCTAATGATATAAAAAAACCAAGTCGAGTCTTTTTCTCAATTTCCGAGTCAGAATGATCTGAATGTAGGAGCCCGAGTCCAAGTCAAGTCACGAGTCTCTAAATTTAGCTAATGACTCGGACTCGAGTTTGAGTCTCGGACTCGAGTCCTACAACACTGAACTCAAGCATCAGCATTTCCAGGATCACTGTGTGGTTTTATGTTCAAGCTAACGAAAAAAAAAAACTCGGTCCACCTACCCTGTCTAAAGCTGGAGTCAAAGGGGCGGGTCCCGTCCAGGTCCAGGCCGTTTGTGATTGGCTGCATGCTCAGGTCGATCACCTGGTGGAGCCGGAGTTTGCGACAGTAGATGGAGGCGGCTTCGGGCTCCAGGGCGATGAGGAGCTGCTCGGGACAGTCGGGAGACACCAGCCCGGCCTGGACAACACAGAGAACAAACACAGAGAGAGAAAACAGAGAAAAGAGTGTGTACAGAGATAATGTGGGTTTATTTAAACACCCTGACGTGTGTTTATTTGCTGAGGCAGAAGCCCGTTGCATTTCTTTCAAGAAGACTGGCAAACAAACAAAAAAAAGTGTTGGGAGAGAAGCACAAAGAATGAAAAAAAGGGGGATTTTTAATATCCTTTGTTAGAAATACTCTCATCTCAAGCAAGAAAGAGCCCTAAAAGTAGTTTAATATGAGTTAACATATTAACATCCATCCATCGTCTAACTTGCTTATCCTTGCTGGGTGGCTGGGGGGTCTGGTGTCTATCTCTAGTGGTCATTGGGTAAGAGGCGGTCCATTTCCATCCAACGCAAAGACACACAGAACCGACAACCACGCACATACACAGTCACACCATGGGGTAATCTAAAGCGACCAATTAACCAATTAATCGTGATGTTTTTGGACTTAGGCAGGGATCCCCGTTACCGACGCCCAACATGTGAAGTCCATGCAAAAGATCCTAAGGCAGGACCATGTAGCTGGTGCTAACAACCTTGCAGCTGTGGTATAATATAGCGTATTATATGTTTACGCACGCAGAGACACCCAAACACAGGATATCAACACAAACACCTCATATTAGCTGTCAAGCACGGTGGTGGAGGGATGAATATTTGGGCTTGTTTACATCCACAAGGAACTTGGGGACTTCCTTCAGTGAGCAGACCATGAACTCTAAATCAATCCCAAAAGAGACCGATGAGCTGATGCAGAAAACGCCTCCTTCAGGAGGAGGTTCTACGATCTACTGAACGATAAGGTGTGCATGGTTTTCCATTGTCTCTGTGGTATATTAGCTTAAATGTCATCGTTTATCAAACTGTTAGCACGCTACAGCTGCACACTTTACACTGACCTTTGGATTGAAAGGAGGAGAAGTGAAGGAAAGAAAAGAAACATACAGCTTTCAATAATGGACAGCTGATCAGTGGTAACGTAACGTGAGGAAATAAACACATTCAAAGGTGAAAATAGTCCCACGCGACCCAAAGTATTGATCATCTGTTGCAATGAAGGATTTAATGGGGGAGACTTATATAAGCAATAAACGTGATGTTATGGGGGATTAAGGTTAAGTAGGCTGTAACAATAAGTTTGTGTCTGTGCAGGGCGGGGGTCTGCTCTCTACTTCCTGTGTTTGTACGCCGGTCTCCCTTATTGTTCGCTCCTAATGACATCACCACCGGCAGGAAGCACACACGCCCCGACAGGCCTCAAGCCAGGAGCCGACGCGCAGCATGCGTGTCTGTGTGTGTTTGACTTTTCATGAACTCACCTGAGACAGTCCGAGTTGGTCTGTGTGTGTGTGGAGGTAGGGCTAAGAAAAGACGCCTAAGGCTAAGAAAAGGAGGATTTTTAGCAGTGAAAAAAACTTGGTGGACGTTTAGATGCAGACTTGCACTTTCCTGTGATGCATTCCTGTGCATGCATGCACACTTCCTACAAGTCGGTCTAACCCGCACACAACAAGGAGGGGTGTGTGTGAGTATTTTCATGACATACAAAGACGGACAAAGCCAAATGCATTCTGTAATCAGTGAGTGTAAAGGATCCTTCATGGGAAAGTTAATCCGTCTTTATCCCAGGCTTTCTTTCCATCTCTGTGTTTTTCTTCCTTGTTCTCTATCTCTCTCTTACACACACACACACACACACACTCACTGGGTTTCCTAAAATGCTCCTATTAAGAAGAAAGGTTCAGCAAAGAAAATCTTCAATGTATATGGGGTAAGATCACTCCCTAAATAGACTTGTACATAAAAGGATAGTTGTGTCCATATTAGTCAGAAGTTGTGCATAACAAACATTTGTAAACTCATAATAATTTAAATCGTATTCAAAAGATACAACATACAGTTCAAATAGTTACAACTTCAATAACTAATAAATACAAATTTCAAGTTTAAATTTGTGCTTTACTCTTCATGAACACAAACAGCAGCGGCTGCTTGAGAATACGGATTTTTTCTTTGAGAATACGAATTCACAACAGTGGTCTGACGTCACGGTTTCCAAGGCTGGTTAATGGAGCACAGAGTGTGAAGATAGGAGCCGCGCATGCGTTCTTCAGACTGACCGTCTCTGAATGTATCGCTATCTTACCCCATAGATTTAGTTCAGCGATCACCAGCCTTTTTGAAACTGAGAGCTACTTCATCTGTACTGTGTCATACGAAGGGCTACCGGTACTTACCTTTGAACTAAAAGAGTCCAAGCTCACTTTAACTTTACCTAATATAAAATATGCTTTTGTCATTTTTTTAATCTATAAAAATGAAGAGCAACTGAATAAAATACAATTTTAAATGCAGCTCTCCGGAGGGTTGTGCTGTTTTTCCTAACAGGCTTGAGGACACCACATATGGTCCTTGGGGGGCTACCTGCTGCATGTTGGTGAGCCCCTGGTTTAGACATTTTGAATTTTGAAAAGAAAAAGAGGCCCGAGGATGCAAGCGGTCTGTTTTTCAGAGGACGATTAGTTTTGAGGAATGCTGTGGAGGCAACCCTTCCCACACAACGTCAACATTTTCTTTTAATTTGCTTCAGACGTGCTGTGACGACTGGACGTAAAAATGTCCTACCAGGTACGCGGCCTCTCTCATGAACTGCTTGGCCGGTTGTCGCCACACAGCTGGGACGGTGATCACCCATCTGATTTCCTCTCCTTCCAGCACCGACGAAGACTGGTCCTTCACCTCCTAAAAGGGAACCGCTGGTCTTTAGATCCGTTTATTACACTGACTGATTGGGGCGTTGCACCGATGGCCGAGGCCTTACCTTCAGAGCGTGTTCTCTGAAGAAGTGGAGCGCGTGGGAGAACACATCGATGGCCCTGACCTTCCGACCGTTAACGGCCTCCAGCTCCGTCTCCATTGTCAGGTCCTGTAGAAACGTAAGACGGGATGGACTCAAACCAATGATAGAGTTTGTTTATGTTGCTCGTGTTTCTGACACATAGTCCATAACTTTTAAATGAGGGTGAGCTTTAATCCTTGCCTTTCTTGGGCTAATTGTCTAATTAGAAACCCTAGTTTAGTAATAGTAATATCATTTTTATTGTCATTGAAACATACATTACAACGAAATGTGTTCTCTTCTTTTAACCCATTACCCTTGGGGAGCAGTGTGGAGCAATCTGGGGTTAAGTGTCTTGCTCAGGGACCCAGAGTGCTGGCACTGGTGATTGAACCGGGTACTTGCATCCTTCTCTGAGTGAAAGCACACTGCTCTAACCACTAGGCCAACACTCTCCACACACCAAGACGCAGCTCAGTAGGCAATTTGGGGTTAAGTGCCTTGCCCAGGGGCATATCGACATGTGGCAAGGGGAAGCTGGAATCGAACCCACAACCTTCTGATTGCCAGACAACTACTCAAGCCACAGTCGCCCGGCACCTTTCAAACTTTTAACGTCCCAAGGTGTTGATTCAAAAGAAATCGGAAAAAATTAAAGTATTCCTACATTTTCAATAGACCACCAACTTTGGGCAATGCACCACTTGCAGTGACACAGCCACACAGCATGATGCTGCCATCACCATGCTT
This sequence comes from Fundulus heteroclitus, assembly GCF_011125445.2. NCBI lineage: Eukaryota > Metazoa > Chordata > Actinopteri > Cyprinodontiformes > Fundulidae > Fundulus > Fundulus heteroclitus. The sequence continues at coordinate 24,378,744 of NC_046374.1, read as the reverse complement.
GACAGCTGTCGCATTGTTCTTAGGTTTGAAAGCCTTACTTTTACCATACCAAGCATATCTCTACCAAATAGTTCAAGAGAAAAGACTTGTGCAGCTAATGGCTAGAACCCGTGCCCGTATGTGTGTGTATGTAAACTTCTGACCAGAACTGCGTGAACTACGTACACTCGTGCTGTGGATCTTCATTTTGAATTTGTCAAAGTAAAGCCAGTGCTGGGCCTCCTCTGGATCTAAGTCGTGGTAGAAATCTCGCGCCGCAAACCCAAAACTGTGGAACCGCAGTTCAGGAGTCAGCAGCAAGCACGTCGGGCTCTTCTGATTGGCCACTCCGGGGTCCCCGCCCTCCCAGCGTCTGCACAGAGCAGAGCAACGATCTGGTAATCAGGAATTTAACAAAGCTAGTTTAAACATGCAGGAGAATGTGAACAGATCCTTACTTCATCATGTGTATGGCTTCGGAGTCCTGCGTGAAGCTGAAGGCATAGCCGCTGGAGGTCGTCCCAAAGTCTATGGCAACGACAACAGAGAATGGACAAGCCAACCTGGGTCTGAGCTCCACCCTCTGCCAGATAAGGAGGCAAGAGTTTGAGTTGATTGGTTTATGAGCAGATTTATGCTAACACACATTAACAGCCATGTTATCTTTTTTAATACATTAAGCCTAGTGTCCTAAATCAGGTTTTTTCTATTGGATTTAACACATACTGTCACATAGGTTGTGTTTTATTTAGGGGAATCAGAGCAAAGATGGCTGAATAAAAATACACATTTTAATTTGTAAAAAAAAAAATTTAAACATGACCTTCTCCTTTGACTCAAGGGTTATGCATACATTTGCAAGGAAATGCATATTGTCACACTTCTCTTTACTTCCCTTGTCAATGAGTCTAGATACACGAGGCCAAATCCAGCACTGAAATATTAAGTCCTATACCTTACATATAGTGAGTTATCTTCGAATCCAAACCATGTGATTCAACTCTTTAATAAATACGTAAGAATGTTGCTTTTGCAAATTGTCTTTAAAAAATTAAAGACAGAATAAAAAGCAGAAAAGTTATTCCTTATAACAGAACCAATTTTGATGAGTGAGGTAGCCATCTTTGGATTTTGCTTTTGGGATTGGTTAGAAATGTAGCAGTGGGTGGGGGGGCATACTTTTTTTATTCTTCTGAACTGGAAACTTAGAAAGATCTAGTTTTAATTTCAGATGAATTGCACCATTTCTTGCCAGCCACCAACATTAACTCCCAACATAGCTGCGTCAGCCACATATAGTGAAAGCTATAGCACTAAATCCTTGTTTTTGCACTTTTGTCAGTTTTTAACCTATGAAATCAGCAACAAATGTGCCACAGTACAAGCTATATAAGAAAATACAATGTAACAGTGTTTGAATGCATAAAAAGCAGTGAAAAACATAATAATTAGCTTGTGTTGCTAATAGCTAACCTGACCACAGAGCCACCGTGAGCAAATGCTCCTAGTTTCCACACTTTAATGTGCTTTAGTTGGATGTGATGTTATTTCTAAATTTAGCGCTGACATAAAAAAGTGGTAACTTAAAAAACACACAAGTATGTTGACCTCTAAGGCAAACAGGAACTTTTTTAACAAGGTCCTTCAATCATCTTGTAGCCTAGCTGGCATAGCATATCTGCAACACCCCTTTGCGAAGATTTTACACAAATTAACATCATGAATAGGTGGACAACACGCTGTTAAATCATAAACTGTTAAAATTAACCACTGTACACAGCATGTGGTGTTAAACAGGGATAGCAAACAGGGTTTGCTATTCTAATTTAGCATGTAGCTGCTTTAGCACCAAAACGTCCAACATGTCTGTGGCAAAAAACAAAACATGGCAACAATAAAATTTGTTGCCATGTATAAACATTGCAAAATGAGGCTCATTATTTATTTTCTCTAAAAACAGAATGAGATCTTTTTTATTAAAGAATATTCAGAAAGATTTGCATGTTTGGCCGTTGTTGCTATCATGGCCACGGATTATGCAGCGGCCATCTTGGTTCCTTGATTTGGGATTTTTGCAACCCTGTAGCACCGTCCTCTCAAAAATAATTTTTTAATCGCAATGTTGCACAGTAATATCAAAAATCCTTTGTTAAATATTGAGAATTCCTCTTATCATCCAGGTCAATTTGTTTTGCGCCCCATTTTAGAGACAACTGTGGCAGAAATGAAAGGTTTTGCAGTTTTTTCCTAAAGTGAGTTAGATGTTTTGAAATACCCCAGTATTAAATGTTATTGATGTCTGCCGCTACTACACCCAAATATATGTCAATACACACGTGTATAAGTCACTGTGAATGTACATAAGACATCCTCTGCACTATTTCTTTTGGTATTTTTTTTTTTCCTTTTCTTACCTACTCCTTTTGATCCTGATTACTGAGCCGATGTGACATGTGAATTTCTCCAATGTGAGATCAATAAAGCCTATCTTATCTTATCTTAAAATCCCTTAACATGTTGAACCTTAAAAAAATGCTTTTTATATTTTAGGCTGGACATTTACCTCTCATCTTGCCTGAAATTTGCACCGTTAATTTAAATCAAGACCAAATAGAAATGTATTATAGTTGTCTTAATTTATTAAAGCTGTTTTCAAAGCCAGAAAAATTATTAAAGATTCACTTCTACGATAAGTTGACATAAACCTGTGACCAGTTCTGCACAACCCTTTTTTTTTTTTTTTTAAATGTAACTTGTGGTGTGCATTTCTTTGCTGCTAATCCCATTCCCTTTGAAATTCCTGGTTTTCATATGTCTTCTTTACCATAAACTGTGAGTTTAAGTCTTACTGGGACCCACTAATAACAGGTAGAAGCTCTATATAAAGACAAGTGAGCAGAGAGCGGAAAGGGTGTGTGTGAAGATGTTGTGGTGAGAGGCTGCTTGTGCAGTTACCGGTGAAGGCGAGGGTGTGAGCGGTGTGATGCTGCAGTCATTCCTGGCGGTGGCGGGCGAAGAAGGAACGGATAAACTTCCACCTGGACAGTAATTAGAAAATGAGAGTGCAACAACTATGTTTACCCGCAGTGGGAACTCCAGAACAACACGGAATTACCCTGACTTAAAAAGATTACAGTAAGAAACCCGTTCAGCCTGGGGTTCTTTAGAAATGAGTCTGGATAATTGAAATGAGCAGGAATGACTGGAATGTCATTGGAATCCAAAGTGAGTAGTTTACCCCAGTGGGAGTGGGACAATCAGCGTTCATTTACCCACAGGGTGGAGAAGAAGTGAGTCTCATTAACCACGGTGAATAAAAAAACAAACAAAAACAAAACATTCATAATCGCATGGTTCTCACCCGGTATCTGCAGACTTGAATCTGGCTGCACCTCTTCGGACATTTTTACAGGAGCCAGGGTCTTCAGAGAATTCGACTGATCAAACAATGCAGAATTCAAGCTGAAGCTGTCGAACTGATTTACTGTTAGCTAAACTCTGGACACAACAAAAAGGAGAAACGAATAAGACATGCTCAAAGCATCACCGAAGTAAAATTCAGCCAACTTCATGCATCTATCTGTTGTGGTTGTTGTTGGCTTCCAAAAAAAATAAAAAATTAAACACATAAAAGCTGTGTATGTTTTCCTTCTGGGTTTCCAATAAGACAATGTTAACAAGCAAGACGCTGAACAAGTGAGACGCATCAGGTTTTTGTTTCTGGTTTGGAATTTCATTACATGGTTCATGTTTTTCATGTAACTTCCCCGACTTTTCTAGACTCAAAATTCCAGATTTCTAGTTTTTTTTTAAGTCAGAAATACAAAAGAGCACTGTTAATTGGACGAAAGATGGATGCATGTATGGGTGAGAAGGTGGTTGTTTCAAAAACATTTACGTCTTTCATTTTTATTTACTCAGGCCTAGAAAAATACTTCTAGACTTTTCCCTGACTGGTAGTTATTTTCTTCTTTACATTTTATTTTTACAGGATCTTTTGGGTGTTTGACAGCAGATCGCCTTCCTGGTGTCAGTTTGCATATTTTTAGCCAGTCACCAAAAAATAAAGTGCAATGAAAAAGGACCACATTTTCTTCTGTTTCACTCATATGGGTAAACAATGAGGCCTTATTGACTCTTCTTTTCTCTCTTTGTGCACACACATAAATAAATCTGTGTGCATGTATTTAAGCCTGCGCCCCGAGAGGTTTGCATGTAGCAAGTGTGCATCATCGGTTTTCCACCGCAGCTGTTGTCTTTGTCCTTTTGACGATAAAACCAGAGAGCATAAAACTGCACATGGCGTGATTTCTTACCCACCGCCCCCCATCCCATCTCTTTTTACTATCACATAAAAATCATTGCTGTGTGGGATGCTGATGCATACATCCTGGTCTTTGAAGACTGTAGGTCTTCTTGACTTTATCCTAAAAGGTTTGGCTGTTAAAGCAAGGAGACAAAAACTCCTCTAAGACAGTAAATCAGAGGCAGATTGCTATATAGTGCCTGCTGTCACGCACAAATCACAATAAAGCTCTATCAGCTGGACAACTATATATAAAAAAAAGTTTAAAACATATTGGAATCAGTCCTCATTCATTCACTACTATCCGTATTATGCATGCAAACTGAACAAATGTGCTGTGAAATTCCTTTGTTGTCTTAAACAAAAGCAGTAAAGGAAGGTTTCAGGTTGCAATGCTGCTCCCCACACAATCGTTCAAAAGTAACAGAATAAGTGTGATGCCATTAGCCAAACAGCTTCTTCTATTTTAAGTTGACTTACCGCTTCAAGTCCTTCTTGCTTTTTTCTCTTTGTTTTTATGCTCGACTGTTATAGAAGGTTTTTTTTGTCTTCCAAACTTTGGAGTTTTGCAATCAAATCTGCCTCCAGAGAGAGAGAGAAAGATGGATGGATGGATGGATGGAAGAAGGTCCGGAGAGGAAACAGCAGCTGGATACAAGAGGATGCTTTGCTGCAAATCCCTTGTTAAAAAAAGTAAGACCTCCCGAAGAGTTTTGCATGCAGAGCTCCCAAAACTGGATTTAAAAATATGGTTGTGGGGGGTAGGAGAAGGAGAAAAGCTATGGGAAAAAGTTTCCTTTTCTGCTTCCTTTCTACACCCTGCTCAGTTCTGATTTGGGGTCTGCAGCCCAGGCTCTTTGCAGCCAAGCGCTCCGTCTCTCTGCTTTTGCCAGAGGAAAAAGTGGCGACACACGCACACATGAACCAGTCGCAGGAGTGGGAGGGCTATGACAGCACATACTGGGGGAATGCTGGGGGACTTACCTCACTGGGATACAGCGGCGTGTATGTTAAGAGGCAGAGGGTGGAGTATTTTTGAGGCTGGCTCTGTATCCTGATCGCGTCATGTTGCCCACTCTCTCTCTTTTTTTCTACCCACTTGTTTAATTAGCTCTTCTTGTCCCCATGTTTCCTGTTTTATTATGTTAGAATATCTTTCTTACATTCCCCTCCCACAGTTTATTCTGTATCTCCCTTCTTTCCTTTAATGTAGCCCTCCTTGTAAGTGTGTCAGACAAAGGCAGGAAGCAGCCAGGTGTGTTTTGGTCAAACTTAGGGTGACCTTTACAACACAGCCTCATTTTTTTTTACTGTCCCCTCTGGCAGTATAATGTTTAACTTCATTGACTGAGAGACGATATGTGCAGATGAAATGGTTAACAAGTGAGGAAACGTTTGGTGTTTTGTGATTTCTTGCAGAAGACGCACTACTATCCCGTGTTAAAATTAGGAAACCTGCTGCGTATTCAACGAAACTTGCCATCCAAGAACTTTCATAATCAACATACCTACGAGATTTTATAAATTACATACTGTTTGCACTGTATGTTTGAAATAAAACTATTACACGTTTTTAAAAGAAACGGGAAAACCCGCTGTAGTGAGAATTTGAATTAGAATAAACCTCGACCACGAGAGCCAACATGGCTGCCGCGCGGTTAAGACGTGGCAAAAGCAGCACGAGTCCCTTATGTGAAAAGCAACCACCCCACTTGGTGAATGTTGAATCCACTTCAAATAAACACTCTTTTAGAAAAGCTGAGTTCAGATTTGCTAGCCACATTCTGGGCTGGGTACTGCCAGACCTTAAGTCCGAATCACAAAATCACTGAAATAAGACCAGTCTGACAACATGAAGTAGGCTGATAGAACTCAAAAAGACAACTTGCCTTGAATAATAATATGAGCTCTTTCAGAAAATCCTGCATTCAAATACACAACCTTTAGTTTCTGACCTTAAATCCAAGCTCATTTGGGGTTATGGAGTAGGAAAATAATCCAAAGCAAACCAGAAAGCCGTCCTCAAAATGGCTAAAAACAGTCTGACAAAACACTGTAAAAAGGAAGATTTTGAAGTGACCTAGTAAAACAATAACCTGACTCTTCCCCCCCGGCTCCACACATCCATCTGGAATCGTTGCCATTGGGAGGGATTTCAATACCACATAAAATAGACGAGCCAATCAGGATCGCCGGATGGGATTTTCGTAGATGTAAAGTATCAGGGAAGGGACTGTTTTGACTCAGACAACAATGGCGGCTCACAGCGAGAAAGTGGTAACATTGATGCTATTCCATCAGTGTTGTCCAATCTACCGAATAGTAATTATTTAAAAAGAACACCAGAGAACTAGCCTCGTGAGACCATCCTGATCTCGCGAGCTTTCGAGGTTTCACTCGCAGATCAGTCTGGCTACTCTCCGTTAAAGAAAATTTGGAGCCGTTCACCAAACGAACGTCCAATCAGCGTTGGCTTTGAGGCGGGTTGAGGTGTGACGCAACCAGAAGCGCGACAGTTCAGTCTAAAGAACATGGCGGCTTCAGCCGATGAAACTAGCGTTAGCGTGGCTATCGAGCAAGTTTTATCGGAATTACAGAGTATTTCTTTGCTGAGCTAACGAGCCTTTACCTGCAGCAGCAAGAGTAGCTTGGCTTGTGGTTGTTTTCGTCGTCGCTCGTAACAGAGCGACGACGAATCTGATTGGTTTATTTGGCCCGTCTATCACCAACACAGGCCAATCAGCTAACCAGTATTTGCGCCCCTTCCCAAAATTACTTCAACGGAAGGTTTCCAGATGGATATGCGGAGCAAATCTATCTGGCGGCGTCAGGTTACCAGAGAACGCCTTTGAAGGCTTTTGTTAGTAGAAACCATGTTTTCGCCCTTTCCCCGACCTGGTTTGGCAAGAGCTTGTAGCGCGTCAGTAAAGATGACGGACAAGTGGTTTATCCAATCATATGCAAGGATTTTTGATAAGGTCCCTCCTTCTGAAATACATCTCTAATGGAGCGATCCCAGATGGATGTGTGGAGCTCTGCGGACCGAAATCCGTCTGCCGAGAGTAAAGCTAGTCAAACAATGGAAATAAATCTGATTGAGATGGATGGCCTTAACAGGCGCTTCATACTCGAGAACCCTTCAATGTGGCTGGATTTAAACAACCGTCAAGGGATTACCAAGATTCCTTGATGTGAAAGACTGATTACCTGTTGTGCTGTTTTAGTTGCCATCAGGTCTTATTGCTTAGAGTGTACAAAAACAGGGAAATCCTTGAACTGTAAACTGGGGCTGATGTCATTCCTACATCCAATGCCCAACTTCATGATGTTTGTCTGATTTAGCTTATTAGTTTTATACAGCATCAAATTTGCTTTACATTTACATTGTGAAAAGATTACACATTATATTTACCTAAAGTCAACATAATTGTTACTTCTACCCACGTTTGAGAACAATGTTTTTAGCTTTAAAAAACCTTTTTCTAAAGCCTGCATGTGTGTTTTCGTTAGATCTGCAGGGATCTGATTTCTCCTCGCTCGAGCTGTGATTAAAAGCATACATTGACCCCCAGCGCTATTGCACACACGCACACGTACAAAGACAGTGGGGCTAACCCACCCCGTACATTGGCAAAACAAAAGCCAGATCTCTTTCTTCTGTGAAAGAAGAAAAGGCTCGAGTATTTACACATACGCACATATGCCCACAAACACTCGGCTTCCTCCTCCTGTCAGATTTCCAAATGAAATTAGAGTGTATCTTTGTGTGTGGGTCTGGAAGCCATTACCTGGCACCTCTCCCCCTGTTGACTGAAAAACCAAGGGGCCCCAAATGCAAAGTCTGCCATCACCTCGTTCGCTCTCCTGTTTTCTTCCATGTTGGAACCTCTTTTTTTTTTTTTGCTTGAACACAGCACTGAGCAAAAGTAAAGATGTCGCGATCAGGATTTCCTTTTTGTTCCTGATCCCAAATCAAGTCAGTTTCACTAGCCTAGTACAGAGCATTTGTTGATTGAAATATCGTGTTAATTCAGATAAACAGCATTTTATAGCGGTGTTCTCAGGATTTTAATTTTATTTCTGTTAATAACTTCTTGAACTTGAAGAGAAGTTGTCACTCCTTTATTCCATATGTGTGCAGAGTTTGCTGTTAAAAGATCGCCAGTGCTCGAATCATTCGTTTGAACTATATTGTCTTTATATCAGCTCTAGAGCTGATATTCACCGGACAACACCTAACAGACAGATAGTTATTTTTTAAACATTAGATATCTTTAAACAGTGTATAAATACACAACATTTTGTGTGATAAAACAACATATTTATCTGCATTATATGCTTAACACCAGCATTAAATGACTAGTATGTGATATTCTGGACAGTGCTATGCTGTCCTGGCTGTTTTTTCTTCACAGGAACAGATACTCTGTCCCAGCTCAAGATAGCATTGATATGCAGGATAGCCTTGATATACTCATATAGTGCCTTGCAACAGTTCACCCACTGTGCATTTTTTTTTTATGTTTTGTCGTCTTACAACCAGGTATCAAAATTGATTGTCTGAGAGTTTGCAGCATTTCATTTACAATTGTTTTACCTCAGCAAAACATCTAAAAATTAAAAAAAAAAAAAACAATAATATGATGCCGTGATGTTACATTTCAGTATGAACATGTATGTGTAAGAACCAAGGTTTGTTTGGAGTAATTGGGAATGAAGCCAGTTTAGCATAAAAAGCTAACTGAGAACAGTTTGTTTGTGTGAAGACACTTTACAAAGAAAAGCAGAAGAGACAATTAAATATTGTTCTTATTATTATAAAATAATGTTTCAAACATAATTTGCTGGAAAGGAAACCAATAACATTTTGGAAAAATTTTAAAAAACATATAACCTTTATTTATGCAGGTTTTCTCTTCAAAATCAAAGCTATTAATTTCAAGAGAGACCTGTTTTGTTACATTATAATTGTTGTTACATCATGTATTGTTGTTAAGTTGTTAAATGATTCTTAAAGTTGTGTTGACTAGTCATCGCAGTGACTGAATGGAGAGTCGGACCAAGATGGCGGTGAAAACCTTTTATAAATTCACAAAATAGCGAAAGGACGGATGAGCGGCACATTGAAGTCACATCCAGAATTAGCGGCTCAGCTTAACAACAAAGGAAAATGGGGCTGCGCCGCTATTTAGCAACTTGTCTTATTCCCAAATAAGTACCTTTAAGTACCATTAATACAAACATTAATGTGTGTATGAGGGATGGAGGTGTTATCGCGAACATAGCAAGCTGTGCTGCAAACGCTGCAGAACTAATGGTGGCTACCTTCCTAGCAGAGCTTTAGCATTAGCATTAGCATATGAGAAAACAGAGACCTGTTTATAAGGACTATGAGGACATATTTTATGCAGGTTAGTGAGATGGAAGGGAAAACACAAATAAAACAGATTAAGCTCACGTTGCAGGAGTAAAGATAATCAATTTTACAAAACAAATGTGCAGAATTATGCTGAGCGGCCGGGTAGCACTCAAGCCCTTAAGCGCCACAAACAAAGCAAACCACAATGAAATAAACCATTTAATTTTGTTTTATCTCAAATTAACTTTCTCTTTCTTTACCCAGTCACAACCTCCTGATGTGATCTCAGCCCACTGCTCCCCAATGGGGATGGGTTTCATGCAGAGAAAGCGGGTGACTGTGGCTTGATGGGTTGAGTAGTTGTCTGGCAATCAGTAGGATGTGGGTTTGATTCCATCTTCCCCTTGCCACATGTTGATGTGCACCTGGGCAAGGCACTTAACCCCAAATGTGTCTCAGTGTATGGGGAGTGTTGGCCTAGTGGTTAGACTAGCACTCAGAAACCCAGTTCGATCCCCAGTGTCTGCACTCTGGGTCCCTGAGCAAGACCCTTAACCCCCAAATGCCACACATGCCACACATGGCAGCCCACTGCTCCAAGGGTGATGGCTTAAAAGCACAGAACAAATTGATGTATAACCACAGCCCGCCTCACGGAAATTGACAAAAATGTCCGGGGAGAAGAAAATGTGCACTTTGTAGTCGGAAGGCTGTATTTGACTCACATTGTCCATGTGTTTTTCCGACATGTAATGACATCGGAGATGAAGGCTGCCCGAAATGGGCACAGCTGTCCATAGAGTTCTTGTGAAAGGTTACCGAACCGGAGTTTGAAACTATTATTGAGGGTATTCGGATGGAGCCTTATTTTGGGTCTGAGGTTTCTTCAAAGATGCAGTCTTTCCCTCTGCCAGCGAGACCAAGACGTTCCCCCGGCTCACCTCCACAATGCAGCCTGGAGAGCTGCCGCCAAGCAGAGAGAACATGCTGATGTGCATAGTTTAGTAGCTCTCTGACAGTTTCCAGCTGTGTCTCCTTCTGCCTGGGAGCTGTCATGGAAATAGGTTAATACCGTATATTCCGGGGGGTTTAGACTTTCTTTTGTTCTCTGTCTGCACTTCAGGCCTTCTTTCATCCCCTGGCTGGGCCCAACAGAGGTTAGAGGATGCTTGATACCTCCTCCACAACTTCACTCAGCATCCATCCTCACGCCAGCAGCAGGGCTGCAGATCAGCTCCTCCGTCACCTCGATCAAGACCAAGCTCCTCTGTGGACGCTCAGAGACAGGAAGCTCTGCACAGGAAGGGAAGGGGTCAGGTGACAGGAAGGAACCCCCTGCGTGACATTCCTTTCATGAATTCAACATTATCTCAGAGACTCTGGAAGTAATCCTCGAGCAACGGAAACACACCCAGAACGTATGACACACTAACGTGCACGGACTCAAACTTGCATAGATGCTGCCTGGAGGTTTCTTTAAATAGCCCAAAATGTCAACAGAAGCCTGAATGAGAACTTGTTACCTCCCAAGATAGCGCCACATGTCACCCTGCGGATACAATGCTTCATTGGAACAGCTACAACTTGAGGTATTTTCATCTGACAGTAATGACCTGACTTCAAAAGGGGGGGTCGTTTGAATATATGATCTTATAAATGGCTTCCTGTATAGAAATGTCGTTTCCAAAAGCAAGAAAAAAAGGGACACGATTTTAACAGATGGGTATTTCATGCATTGCTGTGCCTCATGGCCTTGGTTGTTTTTACCTCCAGATATTTTCTAAAACCAATACTTCTGTCAACGTATAGAAGAATTACGCTCTCGCAGAAGAGAGAAAAGCACGAGAGCGTACTGTGCCAGAGGATGGAGATACAGATGAAATCCGGCAGCCCATCCAAAGACAAAGGAGGAATGCGTAAAGACATGAAGGTCAGGAGTTACAGCCGTGAAGAACTGCTGCAAACCTCTGCTCTTAATATATAAATAGGAATGTTGGCTCATAGAAATGGGGTAAAACGTCTCCACAAGCTGTTCGGCTCCCCCTTTAACCCAGTTCAGGTCCGGTGCTTTCCGCAGTCTGAGCTTTGACGACGTCACTAAAGTGAGGAAAAAAAAAAACAGAAACTGACAGACGTCACTTGTGTGCGCAACAATATTAGACTTGTGCTGAAATTACTGAAGGCAGAATTGCACCTTTGCTGCAAGGTGGTGCGTGCTAACACGCCACTTCCTTATTATGTGAGCTTTGGAGAGTGTGCCGTCTGTTGTCACAGTGTGTGTGCACAGTTACAGCGGGTGAGTGTTTGAGTCACACTGTACAGCCCCCCCCCAGTGGGGTGGGGACTCGGAGCCACAGGAAAGAGCTGGAGTGAGAGGTACACACACAAACACACACACATTAAACGTGGCTGCTCTTTGACATGGAGTCTGGGCTATTGTGTAATAAAAAAAAACAGTTTTAGCAACAGAGGGGAACAGGAAGGGATCTTATGATTTATGAGCTGGCTGAAAACACTATGGGTGAAATTTATAACAAGGGGGACTGAGGGAAATGGAGAACCGTGAGGAGGGGAGCTCAGTGCAAAAGTGTACAGAAGGAGAAACTGGGGAAAGCCAAGAAAAAAAAATTATGTTTTCTTTTTAGTAAACTATCATGGTGCAAATATTTTGGCCAACACTAATTTCTTTATATTCTAATACCAAAACAGAAAGACTTTCTTGTAATTATGGTTTGATTTTTTTTGTGTTGTTTGTTTTACAAATACAAATCTAATAAATTTGTTATGAAATTGTTTTTAACATCAGAAGCACCAACTTTGCTGCAACACAAAGTGTATAATAGGGAAATGTGGGATGGATTTCTAATTATCCCACCGTATTTTGTCGCAGGTACAGCTGCAGGTGTTTCCAGGTAGGTCTTTACCAGCTTTGCACATCTGAAAAAAAACTGAATTATTTCCCAAATTTTCTTTGCAAAACAGCTCAAGTTCAATCAGATTGGATGTAGAGCTTCTGCGAACAGAAATTTTCAACTCTTGCCACAGATTCTCAGTTGGATTTAGGTCTGGGCTTTGACTAGGCCATTGTAACACCTGATTATACCTCAATCTAAACCATTCCCTTGTAGCTCTGGTTGCATGTTTAGAGAATTGTTGTCCTGCTGACCCCAAACGCAGTTCTTTTACAGCCTCTAACAGCGTTTCTTCCAGGGTTTTTATCTAGTCAGCTTCATTTGACCGCCTATAAGCTCTGACTAGCTTCCCTGGCCATGAGAAAGGAATGCATCCCGACGCCATGATGCTGCCACCAGCATCACAGAACAGATGCTTTTATACTGTGATTCAATTACTCACACAGAGACTATTTACTGATTGGATTACTTCTAAAGGGGTTCGGTAGAAATGCAAGCCACACTTTAATTACGGTTCATACTTGTGTTTGTCTGTCACATAAAATCCCAACAAATGTTATGTGTTTTTGTGGCTGTGATGTAACAAAAATGTGAAAAAGTCCAGCAACTAAGTGACGCAGGAACTCAGAGATGCGTATTTTGCACAATACTGTAGATGTAGAGGTTTTTCATATTGACCACATGCCTCACTGCCCAGGGCCCCATTCCACTGGGCGGCAGATGAAGGACTTGAGGGGGGAAAAGCAGTTTGGGTTCCACCTTGTGTTTTGCAGTGTAAGTTTATAAGAAAACATGTTTGTACACTGCTGCTCCTGGCTAATAATGCTGACCTTGTTATTTGATTCATAGCGTTTGATTCTAGACTAAACTAAATTGCTATTTCCCTTTTTTTTCTAGAAGTCTGATTATCTGTATTTCGAAATCAGCTGAACTGCCGCATTGCACACTGAACGGAGCTTCTTCAAAACAAAGTTTGAGATTTGTGAAACTAGGACTGGACAAAATGGCCAAAACTTATATCACAGCATATGTCTTAATTTCGGTCAATACGACATATTTACAATATTGATATAAACAAAATAAAAGCCTCAGAAAGACTGCAAAGGATGCCCACAACAGATGCCAGTTTAAACTTTTGACAGTTCTTTTGCATTGTATATAAAACTCCTCCAATATAACATTTTAGAAATATTTGCTTTAAAAAATAAAACACATAACACTACATAAACCCTGGAACGTCAGTCAGTGACAAATGCTGTAACCATAGACTGTAATGAATATTAAAATATCGCAAATGTCATATCACCTTTATTAAGTAAATTTATATCACAATATATTGATATTGAATTATTGGGTGATTAAAAACACATTTGTTTAAAATTGCCTTTGACTGTTAAACTGTTTTTAATGTTCTTTTTTGTTTCTACATTCTATCCCTACTTGCTTTTATTCCTATATTTTAATCATGTAAAGCACTTTGCATTGTCTCTGTACTGAATTGTGCTATATAAATAAATTTGCGTTGCCTTACCTATTGTCCACCCCTATGTGAAACCCTAATTTTATATATATTTATAAAAGCAAGAGACCAGTTTAATGCATTTTTTTATTACAGTTGCAATAGAATGGGACACATTTAAATGCACAATACATGGCCACCCCTTAATTATGACTGATTATATATTATTCAAGATTTCTTGAGACCTTTTCTCTGTTTGTAAAAACAAACAACGGTGATTCTTGGGTTAATTATAAATACAGTTAAACTCTTGTCTTGTTTTACCCTCAACATGGGCACAGAAAGAAGTGCTTTAATCTCATTTCCATCTGTTTCCAACAAGTTTCAGAAGTACAAAGGTCCTTTTTTTTAAAGGAAAGTTTGGGCTTACAGCAAAAAAAAAAAAAAAAAGCTAAATTAAGGAGTAATACAAGTGGTTTCTGCAAAACACAACAACAACTTTGTCATTAGAAATCTAACATTTAGTTTGAAAAGGCGTCAAGTTTATCACTCTGTGCATTAAATCTCTCAAGCATACCGTTTTCAATAAAACTTGAAAAGACATGAACATAAGCTAGACATTTCCCAGATAGACTCTATGCAACGTATAGCAGCAGTATAGACACAGCCCGCATGCACATGTGTGTTTAATCACACATTCCTACAGCTCTTTGTGCAGGGACACATATCACAGAACGCTGGCTAGATGATCTGCAGACACACACACACACAGAGGCTTAAATTTAGGCTGACACTCAGGGGAACATCTGGCATTCTTGAATTTAAAGTCCCCATCTCCTTACAGCCTATACCCCCACCCAAAAAAAAAAAAAAAAAAAAAAAAAAAAAAAAAAAGAAAAACAAAGAAGCTGGAACTGATTTGGAGAGATTATTTACATATGGTCAAGTGGAGTTTGCATGAGTTACGTGGACCGAGCAGAATCATGGAAGAAGATTCAACTTTGTCAGTGTGAATCTGATAGCTGTGCACTCTTGAGACGTCTCCTGTGTGCAGCAGCAGCAGCAGCAGCAGACACAGCAGGTATGGATGAAGCTGGGAGAGAACCTGCACTCTTCTTCTCTTTAAACCAGACTTGAAACTTTGGATGTTTCTGCCAGCTGGTGCAGGATGTGGCCCCACCGTGGGCCAAAGTCGCCCTCCTCTGTGATTCTGCAGTAATGCAACCATCAGCTGAAAACTAAAAGCTGGCACCGATGACGGTGACACAAAGGTCCAACATGCTCTATGTGAAAAAGCCCGTCCTCCGCTCTACTAAATCTGTAATCAGAAGCTTAAACTGAATGTACTTTTACCCTAGTTTGACTTAGAAACTCAAAACAAAGTGGCATCTCTTATCTGTAAGCATTAATGGCAGTGATTATGCATGAATAGTGGGCGAAAGCTGCTCAAGGTTTCCAGAAGCTCTCTAAAAAAAAAGTACCCATGAGTGACTGATCACTCTCGGCTTTACTTTTCCTCTACCATTTTCGTTCACCGTTGTCGTCCATCTTTACCAGCACTAAATTTGAGCTTCACATATTTAAAAAAAAAACAAATCTCGATTAAAAAAAGGCCACGTCTGCAAATACAAACTCCTCTAATTAAAAAAAAAAGCGGGCTACAACATAGGAGGACAATGTTGTTTACTTTACGTGAATGAGGAAGCGAGGCGGGGTCTGTTTTTAATATGGACCAATAGCGTTGCGGGGAGGGTTTGATTGGCTTTCGTGTCAACCAATGAGCGAAGGGCACAACTGGACAAGCGGGACACTGTTTTTTTTTTATCTCTCTCTCAACGTTAAGGCTGAATGCAGCGTTTTCTTTGGGGTTTAGCTTAATAACGCGAGAAAACTGAAGGAAGATAAGAGTTAAATTAGCGTGTTGGAGCTAACTGGAGTGATTTCACCTCCTGTTTTTTTCTTTTGGGACCGGTTAGTGAGCTGTTTTGGACCCACTCTCCTCTCCTGACAGCTGGTTTGCGGATTGCCCACGTTTTACACTTAAAGTTCACTGGTGAGTGTCTGAAAACTATCTCTAAATACAAACAAGTACTGTGTTGTCGTTTTTATTTTGCAAAACAGTTCTGTTTCTGCGTGAAGTTTCATCGAAACGTGTGTTTAAAAAAAAAAAGGAGGAAATGTTGTTTGACGCGGACCGCATGAGCTTCAGCAATTTAGTCACTATTTGGACCAAAACAAGGCTGTGTTAGTGACAATCTCACCTATTCGACCGATTTACTGTAAAAACTGAGCAGGAAGCGTCAGCGGGTTTTAACCGGTAATTAAAAGCAGCGTTTTAACGCAGAAATGCGTTAAAATCACGAAGCGGCCACGCAGGCATTTGTTTAGGACAGCGAAGAGAGGACCGTGGTGGATGTTTGTCCACATGCTGCGTTCAGGTAAGCTCGGAATCTTCAGAAGACGACCTCTGGTTAAATACAAACAACAAAAACGCTGCTAACTGGATGATGTGCAGTCATTAGTTTTACTTTGGGCAGTAAGATGAAAGAAAAGTTAATATAATTCAAAGTTCTAACTTTATAGAGCCTACGTAGTAGAGGAAAACCTATTAAAAAAAAGGTTATGGGAAAAAGTATCAGAAGACTATTTAATTTACAGATACATCTGTTTATCAAAAAACATTTTGTCTTTGTAAAACTAAGCCGAAAATACTACTACAATTAGTGCTACCTATAATAGTAATAAAGTAAAAAGCTAAAAAAATGTTTTCTTTATTCTAAACATTCTGGCTTTGTAAAGCACATTAATACAAAAACAGTTTTATTTATCAACTGAACACTTTTTGTAAAACACACCTTAAGATAAATTAATAATACGATTCAACAACTGGATGAGAAAAAAAAACAACAAAAACGAGTGTTTCATTCGTAGACTGAAAAATCGGGCTTTTTAAGAGAAAGCTAAGAAAATACATTGTTTTTATGAACGCTGGCCTTTTTTAAAAACATACCTAAAGGAAAAGAAAACTTAATTTTATTTTTTTAGAGTGAACATGCCACAAAAAACAAATCAAAATTGCAGTGCAATTACTGCTATAGCAGTCAGCGGTGCGGACTAAATAGAATCTGAAATGAGCGTTTTCACCTAACATCTCTGCAGAGCCCACACATGCTGGACACAGGATGTTTAGACTTTCACCTTCAGGTTGGCGCCACAGAGGCAGCTTCTTCCTGCCTGGGTGTTAATGAGACGAACCCGAGGACCCCGGATCAATAACGTGCTTATTTGCACCAATCCAATCAGCTCTAACTGAATATATATACATATTTACGTAAGAATAAATATATATTTCTATTTTACTGTTTTTTTAATTTATACAAAAAATGTGTTTTATTAAGAGCAAAGTGGAGCCAAAATAGCTGATTCTGGTTTATCTACAGGAAAGACTTAGAGAGCAGGAATCCAAGCAGCGGCGGGTGAGAGAGAGAGAGAAGCAGTCATGGATGGTGGATGATTGGATGAAAGTTTAATTCAGGGAGTCTGGATTGACCAAGCAGTGAATGCTGAAGCCGTTTTTTTTGGAGCCATTAATCCCAAACAACAAAAACAGAACAACTACTGCGTGCTAAAGACCGTCCTGCAAAGCTCCTCTGTCAGCTGCTCTATGAGAGTATTTAACCCCGGCTGACAAAAATAAAGGCTGTTATTGAATCCTGGACGTTTCACGATGGTCTTTGCGCTGTGAAACTGAACCGAGTTGAACATCCAGCCATGATGGGCGATTTCACGTCGTCGCCCCCGAGTCGCGGGTCTGACACCCGGATGGTTTTAGGCCGAGTCACGGAGAGAAGACGTCTTTCCTAATCCTAGCTTGAACGTCTTGACGCGTTCTTGTGGGAAGATTTCGTCTCCTTCTTCTCACGATCGCTTCTTTTTCACCAGTGAAAGCAATTCAATTCAATTCAATTCAATTTTATTTACATAGCGCCAAATCATGAAACATGTCATCTCAAGGCACTTTCCAAAGTCAAATTCAGTCATATTATACAGATTGGGTCAGATTATACAGATTGGTCAAAAATGTCCTATATAAGGAAACCAGTTGATTGCATCAAAGTCCTGACAAGCAGCATTCACTCCTGGGGAAGCGTAGAGCCACAGGGAGAGTCATCTGCATTGTCCATGGCTTTGCAGCAATCCCTCATACTGAGCAAGCATGAAGCGACAGTGGGAAGAAAAACTCCCCATTAACAAGAAGGAAAACCTCCGGCAGAACCGGGCTCAGTATGAACGGTCATCTGCCTCGACCGACTGGGGTTACAGAAGACAGAGCAGAGACACAACAAGAGAGACAAAGCAGAAAAGTGTCAATTTTCTTTTTGTACCCACAATGACATTTTTCCGCAATCTTAAATTACAATTCAAACCATTTCCCTGCAATTGCAGATTAGTGGTTAATATTTCAATATAAATATTTTATTCAAATCATCGATTTGCTTCTGAACTTCCCGCCCTGCTGTTGTTTCTTTTCACAGTCTTCCATCCAGCTTTGTCCTTTTTTTTTTTAATCAACATTTTTAGACACATTTGTGCTCTCTGTGCTGCGTTTCCTCCTGACAGCCGCTGTATAATACTTTTTCTTCCCTGCCGATCAGGCAGCTCCGACGACTGCAAGCACTCACCTTAGCTGCAGAGTCATGCGCAAAACTCCGACTTTATTGGTTATCACGATTTCAACCAATTTTTTTTTTTTTTTTTTAGCTTTGTTTGAGTGAACCAAACCGTTTTAATTAATTTACCAGGTACCCACCGTTGCCTTGCTGCGAAATTAAACCTTTGGTCACTCTTTGTTACAGCAGGTGGTACTTTATGATCAAATTAATTTGACCGCATGGCTTTATAATTATCTATATATATATATATATATATAAGATGCACCGGATTATAAGGCGACACCGTGTCTATGTATGTCTTTGTCCACATATAAGGTGCACTGGATTATAAAGCACACTGAATATTCTTCCCAAGTGTGTAATAAAAGTGTGTAAATTAAGCTTTGTTGCTAACCAAAGTCGTACGTACACATTTTAACAGATTTCTGAGCACATTGTACCCCATAAAATCGGCCAGTAAGCACAATGGTAATCATATATAAGGCGCTATATAAGATTTGAGGATTTTAAGTGCGCCTTATGGTCTGGAAAATACGGTATGTTGGCTTAATTGCAAAAAGGGAGCTGACGTTTACGGAGCTGGGCGTTCGCTGCAACTAACTTCATGGAAATAAATCCAGTTTGCTGCAAGGTGCTTCTTAATGTTTTTTTAAGTGTTTTAAAAAAAACAATCCATTACTGGAATCATATTTTTCAACAAGCAACAAAAACTATTCTTTCATTGTAATTGATATATTGTCTTTTTTATTTATGATGGGTTTTTTTATTATTAGGAGACAATAAGAACAGAAGCAGCATTCTGTTTCTTTTTTTTCTTTTTTTTTGGCAACATAATCTAATGAAAAAAAAAATCTAATGGTAAGTGTGGTTATCCACTTATTCCTAGCTGAAGTTAAGCAGAGCTAACTTTTTTCCAACATGGCTGTTAGATGTTCTTCATGTAAAAAGGCTATATTTTGAAACTCTTAATCCATTTTTGGTAATTTTTAAAGGCAGCAAATCAGAAGTGTGCTGTGTTTTCATTGAAGACTTCAAATCTTCAAAAATAAAACAATTATGGAGGTGGATTATGAACAAACAGGATGTATGGATGAATAAATGATCTATCTATCGCGCTGATGATATAATTTGTTTTGCACGGGAAATACTTCACTTGGTGTCTGTGAAAACGAGTTTAAAAACAAAGAATAGTTTTACGCCTAATCTTTAACGTTTACATTGAACCGTAAAGTCGGCCAATCGGTCGCACACTCGGCCAAAAACCCCTTCGACTATACCGGGTTATGTTTTTAGCACGTCTTTCAGCCGAGTTGCATCATCGGCGTCACCGAGATCCCGACATGTCCGACCGGCTATAAAGGCCGCGAACGCCCCACCGGAGCGCGCTAGCAGCAGCAGGCTAACAGGACTTAGCTCAGAGAAATCCCCCCCACCACCACCACCGCTGGAGAGAGACGACGAGCGAGCGGCTCTTCGCTGTGCACTTGAACCCAGAGCAACGTTGCGCTTTCAGGCGAGCACCGACCGTACGATGCCAGGTAAAACGCGCCGTGTGAAGGCGGCGGGGGGGTCGGCGGCCGGGGCAGGGGTGCGTGTTGTCGGCGGTGGAGGCTGGTGTTGTTGACCTGCGTGAGGGATGCTGCCATGCTGTAGCAGCTAGCTGCTAGCCGCTAGCTGCTAGCTAGCCCACTTTGTTTGGAGCCGCCGCGCTCGTCCTCGGCCTGTTTTCCGCTGCCTCGACAGCACACGGTGTCTTTTTTTTATATATATCCTCCGTCATGTATTGTCGAGGTTGTGTTTGTGCGTTTTGACTTTTAAACATTTTTAAGGCAGACGGCCCCGCTTCCTCTCCCTCCTCCCCCTCCTCTTTGTTGTTGCTGCTGGGATAGCTTCTCACCTTTTAGGCCGCGGCCGCTGACAGTGTGTTTACAGCCAAATCCTTTCACAACAGGCTGCCAGGGGCCACGGCTCCCCGCCCGCTGGAGCCCGTTAGCGGGGCGTTAGCTCCGCCGCGGTTACATCACGGAAACGGCGAGGAGAGGCGCTCACCGGGGGGCCGCCTGGCGAGGCTAAGGGGAGCCGATCAGCTGGATCCGCGGGTTTAGGGGGGACTCGGTCCCCCTTCCTGCTGATGCTGGTTTAAAAAAAAAAAAAAAAGACTGGATGGCCTGTTTTTTGATGACTGCGAGGTTTCCGCTCACGATCCAGTAGCTGAATTAGCTTTTTCCACATTCCATTAAAATGTAACAACTAAATTACTTTTGTATTTTTATTTATTTATTTGCTTATAGTTCAGCATTACCAAACACTATAAGCTCTGGCCTGATGGAAATGTGCAATGCCTATCCCTGCTTGAAATGCCAATTATATATATATATATATATATATATATATATATATATATATATATATATATATATATATATATATATATATAAAAATCATGTAGGGATGTACGGTTTTGCCAAAAATCTAAATTGTGACACATTTCAACCATTACTGCGATTTCATTTTGACTTTTCTCGCCATTAAAGTGGCATGTAGATAAAGATGTTTTGTTTAAAAAAAAAAGACTATTTACAACAAGAAATTTAACTTTTAATAATCTGGATGTTATTATTTAAGATGATTGCTTTTAATCGATCCTTGTTGAACATAAAGTGCAACCGCTAAACATGTCTATGTGTGTGTTAAACAGTTTGAACGGTAACTTAATGCTATGGTGGGATTCCTGAAGGTTTCTGGCAATAAATTATAATTATATAAACTCTAAAACAAGTAATAGAATTAGATTATCTCTCGTCTGCAGCTCTCTTCCACTCCATGTGGAGGCAAAACCACTTTAAACATTTTAACACCTGAACGAGTCTCATACAGTAATTGTTACACAACCAAAAATTGCAGACCTCTGCAATTTGGGATTTTTATTAATTTTTTTCTTATTACAATTATATTACAAATGAGATTAATTGTATAGCCCTGGTCTCATTTCATGGATTTGAGAATTTTTGGGACTCATTCATGATGTAAAACAATACCCAAGTATAGTTTTAGTAAAACTGTTAATTTGCTTTAAAGGAACTGTCCTGGTATGTTGAAAACAGGGCAGAGGACAGAAGTAAATGGACTCTAGGCTCAGATAAAGTGCTTTAGGTGTAGACGACATCATAATGTGGAATGCATTGAGAAATAGTCCCCATTATTATGATTAAATGTCAGAATTGACGCGTTTCCCAGACGCATCAGTAACGGCTGTGCTTTGCTACTTCTAAGGAAAAGCGTGATTAACGCCTGTTTTTTTTTGTTTTTTTTTTTTTTTTTTTTTTTTTTTTTTTTTTTTTTTTTTTATAGAGCGCTAAGGGACTTTTTGCTGAATTGCATTTTGTTTTTAAAACATTTTTTCAGCACATTGACCGTTGCTGGGTCATTTTAAATACCCGTCTACGGCCGTCCAGTACGACGTCAAATACGTTGGTTGAAAATGACCAACGTCGCTTTAGTTTTCACCAACGATGCAAAAGCTGCAGCTTTCAACACGATGAAACAAATTTTTAAAGAATAACTGCTTAATTAATTCACATTGATTTCTCTACCGTCCCATAACACCTTGCTTGAGCTAATTGGTACAAAATAAGTTTATTTCTTTTTAAACCTGTATTGTAAAGACGGCGCTAATTACTGGAGTCGTGTTCTTCAGTCAGCGACCCCGGGCGAGTTATTCATTACCCGAAAACGACGCGTAAAAAATGTTTTTACCTGCCGGCTGAGACTGTGGGATAGATCCACGCAGCCTTAGGGTTTAGTTTTAGTTTAGTTTTAGTCGTCTGTATGGAAACGTTTAAGTGATTTCTGGTGGGGGAACGCTCACTGGGCTTTGTATCTCTCCACGTTTGTGTCGCTTCGTCTTTTTGAAATCTAGTTTTCCTATTATTTTTTATTTATTTTTTGAAAAATAGGCAAAAACACAATTTCTAGTTAAATTATATATAAAAAAAAGAAGCAAAATAAACAAAATGTTAAGGAACGAAATGCCGATTAAAACGCGATTATATCTGATTTTGTTACCCTGATGGGGTGGCAAACACTTTGGGAAAGTCTGGCCTACAACGAGAAGTACATAAAGTCGGTAAGGAGTTAAGAAATGTACACGGGGAAAATGTACCAGGTTTGAACTAAAATAAACGCTGGTAACGATTCTCAGTCATCCAGGTATTGGTCATTCCAAAAAAAGTAAAAAAACAAAGCAACTGGACTTAAAAGTAAAAAACCATAAACGTAAGTCCAGTTGCTTTGTTTTTTTTACTTTTTTTGGAACTAAAATAAACATTAATTCAGTATACAGTGACAACATCATAGCTTCCTGGTTGAGTAGCTTTAACACAGTTTGCTTCATTTTCCTCCAGTTTTCAGCCAGAAGATGCTAAATATTTTCTTCTTGGTGTCCTGGGCCACTCGTCTTTTCTCACCTCCTCTCTGATGACTCCTATTTTTATTTATTTATTTTTTTAAACATTTAGATTGGCTCCAAAGAGGCTTGTCGGGTCCCTCCTCTCCTCTCCTCCCCCGTTTGCTGCTTTATTTATCTGAACAGGTCGCGGCTCGTGCGCTCCGCTGGATAATCAGACGAGTTCATTGGCGCCCGCAGACGTAACCGGAGACGCGGCTTTCCTCCGTGCGCTAACCCCGCTTAGATTACGTGTCTTTATTCACGGTGTCCTGAAAAAAAAAAAAGAAGAGAAGAAGAGAACCCCGTCTGATTCTGCTCTGCAGGTGGAGGTTGTGCTGAAGGCGCCTCGTTACGGGATGTTCTGATCGCTGCTGCAGGTCAAACATTGTGGTAATGTCAGGGCGGCCCTCTATCTGTCTGTCGGCTTCTGTTTGTTTTTCTTACGCTGCTGACGGCGCGGATGAAGGGAAAAACGTCCCAGACTAGGGAGGGAGGGACGGTCCCGCCGAAGGAAGAGGACGTCCACTCACAAGGAGGAACTAGATGTTTCCCTTTTCACTTCCTCCGCAGATCGCTTCAGGCCCTGAGAACGTTTACTTCCAGCGGGGTGACTAGAAGATTTTGTCTATTAAAGGTTAATTTTTGGATCTAAAACAGCTTTTTTTAGTTTTTGTATTTAGTTAGATGTTGCGCAGTGCAAAGAGAAACGTGGAAAGACGCTTATTAGTATCTAAAAGTATCAGCAAATGTTTTTTTTTTTTTTTTTTTTTTTTTTTTTTTTTTTTTTTTTTTTTTTTTTTGTTGGAAGAAAATGTTTTCACTTGCTGCATACGGCAAATATTTACACTTTAAAGCATATCCAGAAAGGCAAACCTGAATGAAACGAAGCTCTTTACTTACGGATATATTAATGAAAACCAGCAGAATGTTGGGTTTGATGCGACTAAATTGGAAAATAAAAACCTATAAAAGGGGGAAAATCTATTTTCTGTCGCTGCTTCTACTTCAAACGCAGGAAAAGAGACGGAAACGTTTCCATGTAAAGTCGCATCAGGTTTTCATTTAAGCGCTCGTCTTCAGGAGTAATCACCTGAGTGCGTTTCCTGTGACGTAACGTAGTGGGAGAGCGGCTTCTTTATCATTTAATGACTTTAGATTAGATAATTAGATTAGATTCAACTTTATTGTCATTACACAGGTACAGGTACAAGGCAACGAAATGCAGTTTAGGTCTAACCAGAAGTGCAATAGTAGCAAGTGCAGGATAAACAATGGTTCCATATGTACAGGACATAAAATAAATAAATATAGAGATTATTGCTACTACTATTATAGACAGAATTTTACTGATCGATTTGTCCTATGAATATAATATATAGGTAACTAGTATTGTGAACTAAATTTACAGCTGGATATGTACAGAATAGAATATACAGGTGGATATTACTGAGTAGAGTTTTACAGATATGTACAATAGCATAATATACAGATGATTATTATAAGAGTTTTCATGTACTAAGCATATATGTACAGGTGGCTATTACTATAAAATTAATAATTAAAGTTTGGACAGCAGCTGAGGGATGAGGGTCTGCATCAAGCTGGAGACGGACCAATCAGGACGCTCGTTTCCTGGAGAACACGTGTTACGAGACGACGCACAATCTGCAGAACAGAAGTGATATTTGTGCGTCTGTGATTTATTCATTGGTTTATTTAACGCCGTCCTGTGGGGAGTGGAGGTCTGAAGCGGCTCGTTGAGCTGCTGTTTGCATGTAGAGCGCTCTGAGGTTTAGTCGCCCGTCTGAGCTCCTGCATTTGTGAATGAAGTCGGTGCTCAGCCTAGTAATGTTTGAGGCTTTTTATCTTGGAAAGCGAGCAAACCTTACATTATTACAGTTGTAGTTTCTCTTCCTGGTGTTTGAATTTCTCTGGCCCGCTCTGAATGAGGCTGACCTACCGCCGCTGCGTGTTCAGAGCCGTCTGGGGTGGAAACCACTGAACTATATTATACACTGGAGTGCTAATCACCGTCTGTTAGAACGAGTCGCTTTGAAGCCACCAGCCGCCATATTGGTACTCCCTATTTTCCTCCAGTAACTAGGGAATATGTGCGCTACAGCATCGAATAACGAGGATTTTCTCATGTTCAGGGGGGTCATTTAAAGGCATACTATGCAACATGTTTCAGTTAATTAATGTGTTCCATACCGTTTTGGACGATTAAATGAGTCATTTCAGGTCGAACAAAGGTTTTTTCGGCCGCCCTGGGGGTCTGTGGGGGAAATACCGCACTTGCAATTGCAAGAGCTCACGGCCCGCACTCACAGACGTCTCGCTTTACGGTGAGAACTCCATGTGTTTTCCCCCTGCCATTCACTATATGCACGCGCGAAAGCAACAACAAAGAACCGCGTGTTAACGTCAAATAAACATGCAAGCATATCGAGTTTTATTATTATTATTATTATTATTATTATATATATATATATATATATTTTTTTTATTATATATATTTTGGCGAGACGCTACCGCCGCGGCTTGGCGGTGGCGGTAGCGTCTCGCCAACAAAAAAAAAAAAAAAAAAAAAAAAAAAAATAATAATAATAATAATAATAAAACTGGCGCGACGGCGGCTTGGCGGCCGCCTCGCCAATATAGCGCTGCGGGAAACCCTGATGTTCATACCTTCACTGTGTTAGTCATTGTTTTTAGTGCCGTTGATTCCACTTTTCGTTGCGTTCGCCTGTCTGCTAAGCTCAAAACAACCGGCTTGACGGAGAAACCAGAACAGCTGAGCATCTTTACGACAGTGCACTTTTACTTTCGCCCTCTGGGGGGAGCCTCGCTGGAAAATCAACCCCGGTTGCATAGTATACCTTTAAAACTTTTAAAATGTCAAATGCCATATACTTTGATGTTATGTTTTAAAACTGTCAAGTACTGAGAAAGTCATGTGCTGAAAAATGTTGCATTTTAATAATTTAAATATACATATATAACATTTATAAATATATAAATAACAATATACAAAAACATATATGTATACATATATACATGTACAAATATTTAAATATACATATATGTATATTTAATATGAATAACATGTAAAATATTTCAGCACCTAATTTCCTAGTAGTTGATAGTGTTATTACATCCACTGACTGTAAAATTACCCGTGAAATATTTTCACACAGCCAGAAAACTTCTTGTTGTTGCAACCAAATCCTATGGGATTCTGTAAGAGTAGGGAGTAGCAAGATGGCGGCCAGTGACTTCAGTTTTTCGGCAAAATCAGCACTCCAGTGTATTATATAGCTCAGTGGGTGGCGCGTGTGTCTCTGGTTGATGATGAAACGTGTTTTACCGCCTCTCCAAACGGCTCGGAGGCGGTAAACAGAACGCCAGCGACTCTGTTCAGGCGCTGGGTCGTCTAGACTCGCGTCTCGGCCGCCTCTCTCTCTCGTCAGGAGAGCTGAGGCTGAGCGTTTGACCCTGAAGGACGCTGAGCGCCGGCGGTGACTCGGTTCTGTGGTTTGTTTCCCCGACAGAGCCGGCTGAGATGAGCGGTCCCGAGGTCGCCAACACACCGGGAGGCGGGGCGCCGGGGAAGGAAGGCAAAGAGCCGGTGGCCAATGGGCACGCAGGAGACGGGCCCGACGCCAACCCGTTCGCCGAGTACATGTGGATGGAGAACGAGGAGGAGTACAACAGACAGGTGGGTCACGTTCTGAGCCGGGGGGGGGGCGCCGTTGGGTCTGGGGTCTCCCACCAGGACAGTTTGCTGGTCCTATTCCTGGTATTATCATACCAAATCCCATTTTTATATATATATATATATTTTTTTTTGTCCTCCTTTTTGTTTCATAAAAAAAAATTAAAGAAATTATTTTAAAACCTTGCTTTTTATGTCAAGCATTTCGTCAGGGAGTTGACCTGAATTCAAAGTGCAACTAAAAACAAGCTGTGAAACATGCTTGTAAAACAAGATGGCAGCCGTGCCATTATAAACAATGAAAATATAACAAAACATTTGCTGCTAGTGGTATTACACATTGAGCTAAGAACAGGCTTCACTGCACTTGTGAACTTCAAACTAAAAAAAAAAAAAAAAGTAAACAAGTAAATGAAGTACCTCGTATTATGGTAAAAAAAAAGTTTCCACTTAACAATAATTTTGCCTAAACATATATTCAGCATCACATGCTGTTCTCTTCATGGAAACCCAATGAGTGTATTGGCAAAATAAAATCCAGATTTTCCAAAAATGAAATCTTAAAGAATTGTAAATCCGAATTAATCGATTAAATCGATTTATCGCCCAGCCCTACAGTGGGCTGGACCTGGCGCCCCGAACCCAAAACGTCACGTAGTTTCCTGGATTCTGAAGTTTTTGGTTTTCATTGTCGGCCACAATCACTAAAATCATAAGATAAATATTTCATTCCCTTATTCAGAGGCACAATGTTGGCCTTGGTTCTCCGGTTTTAACCATCCGGGTCGTTTCCCACTGATGAGCACAGATAACAGAAAATATTCAGTCTTTTTTTTAAATGATTTATGTTCATCAAGTTGACATTTTTGCTCCATGATCCAAACAATGTGACTGAAGGGAAGAAATTATGAATTTTACCCCCCGGTGACCTCTAGCTAAGATGCTCTGAGCTGGACCAGGGATGCTCCGACTCGTTGAGGCTCCGCTGCGTCGTTTCTTTGTTCTTATTAATTTATTTTAATTCTGATCTCCCAGGTGGAAGAGGAGCTGCTGGAGCAGGAGTTCTTGGAGCGCTGCTTCCAGGAAATGCTGGAGGAGGAAGACCAGGACTGGTTCATCCCCTCGCGCGACCTCAACAACCAGGGAGTCGGCCAGCTGCAGCAGCAGCTCAACGGGCTGTCGGTCAGCGACCACCACAGCAACGTGGAGGAGGTGGCGGTGAGTCATCATCATCATCATCATCATCATCATCATCATCAGCGAGTCGTCTAAAGGGAAATATTTACACTGTCTCTTCTCCGTCTGCAGAGGAAGAGCATGTTGAATCCAGAGGCGAAGGAATTTGTGCCAGGGATGAAATACTAGAAGTTCCCCTCACCCCCATGGAGCCTCCATGCACACATGAGCCCTTGTACATCCAGAGACTCTTACGGCCCTGGCCGCACACATTCTTATTGCTACACACACACACACACACACACAGACACACACACCTGAAACCAGTGGCGTGCCGGTAGGCCCAGTTGGGGGGTGGGGGGATTTCTTTTCCTTTTTTTTTTTCTTTCTTCTTTAAAATTTTATTTTCAGTTTTTGTTTGTTTTTTTGTTTTGGTTTCTGGTAAACGGAAGGGGGGGGGGGGGGGCACCGGGCTGGAGAGGAAGGGGTGGACGCTAGCTAGCTCATCGTTTTGCATTTCACGTGTCATAGTCGGGGCGTTTTGCAGAGCAGGCGGCGCTTCGCTGCGTTTCCCCGGCAACTGTGGCAGCTACCCGGGAGTCACGGCGGGTCCAAACCTCAATCCCAGCGCCTTTTTTTGGCGGAAATTTGAAATTTGTTCAGGTCGACAAACTGCTTTTTCTATTATTATTATTATTATTATTATTATTATTATTATTATTATTATTATTATTAATTTAGTTTAAATGAGCAGCGCCGTTTCCAGTAAGGAGAGGGTCTCAGCAGCAGCAGCAGCAGCAAGGCTAAATAAAGGAGGACAAGAACTTCAGGGGACTGCAGTGAGGTTCTGCACCTGCTCTGTAAACCCGTCGCTCAATAAATCATTAAAGCTGACGTATAAACCAGCCCCCCCCCCCCCCCCCCCCCATTTACATCTCAGCTCCTGTGCATCTAAACATCCGATTATTGGGACCGTTTCAAAGCAAACGCAGACCCCCCCCCCCTTCTCTACTTTCTCCTGGAGGTTAACTTTTTAAGTTATCAGAGCAGACATGGACAGCTGTAATCGTGGATGAGAAACTTATTTTTCAGATTTTTATATGAAGATCCAGGTTTATCTTTCTGTCCAGCGTGTCGGAGCCGAGGTGGTTAACGTCTAAAGTCATTCATCCATTTGAGTTTGTCAGAACGATGCAGTTTAACGCTTTGTTTTGGATTGTTTGGGGGGTTTTTTTTGGGGTGGGGGGGGCTGGTTTTGCTCTGAAACGCGGCCGCTGCCTCCTTCGGCTGGACCGGCTCGGTTTGTCCAGCGTCAGATTTGGTGTCCGGATCAGGTTGTGAAATGGCTTCGTCTTTTTCTTCCTCTCTGCTTGCGTGTCTTTGAGGTGTCGGTCTCTTCTGTGGCGTCCAGTTTGTCCTGTTAAACGTGGAACACATGGTGGACAGTATTGCATCCCTGCCGTTCTTTTTATTCCCATTAGACGACAGAGTGAGGATTATTATTTTTTTTTTCCCCTTCTACGTTTTTAAACCAGAACTCCTCGTGTTCCAGGTTTTCTTTTCTTTTTTTTCCCCCCCTTAAAGTTTTAATATTGGATATAATTTCAGTTAAATTGTAAGGAGAAGCTATTTCTAGTCGGCATCACACTTGATTTCTGCAGTCTTGTCATGTTTATCTGTTAAAAAACAACAAAAAAAACAAAAACGCAGCGGCAGTATTATGAAAAGGCATCTGAATATTTCCCTACCGGGTGATTTTTGTTCGACCACCAGAACCTCCAGGAAGCTCTTTGTGCCGCCGACGCCACTCCGGGTTTTTTTAAAACGCCGCAGCAGAGACACAGGAGTTGTTTTTTCCTTTATTTTATTTTTTTTATTTTTAACGGGGGAACTTCCTCACGGTGTTGGACCACAGCATCGCTGACACCCTGGAGAATGGAGGAGCCGACGGGGACCGTCCGCCAGGTGGATCGTACAACATGACAACCTTTCTGTTTTTTTTTTTTTTCTTTTTTTGCGTTAGATGACAGAAGCTGTTTTAAAAAAAGAAAAGGAGAAAAAAAAAGTTCAGAAGTTACAGAATTTCAATAGAGTTCAAAAAGACGAATAAAGATGTTAAAGACAAACCTGGGCTGCCATGATGTTTTATTTAATATTTCCATTTCAAATCACATAAATGATTATACCCTTAAATGCTTAAGCATGTTGGATACAACTTTTTATTAAATAGTTATATTTAACTCATTTAACCCTTTAGCTCCAAATGTATCATGTTTGATACAAATATTTTTGAAACCTACTTTTTCAACAGTATTAATCTGAAAGACAATTTACAACATACAAATTAATATATTTTAAACGCCCTAAATAATGCAGAAACGATAATTTTTTTAAATTTATTTTTTGGTCCGATGTATCAATTACGAGACGGAAAAGTTTTACTTTTGAAAGCAATCAAAAAATGTTTTTTTTATGTGAACTTTCCTCCGAGACTTGCTGGACGAGCATAAAGATGATCGCTTTTAGCAAAGGCTGCATAATATTGGGAAAATGTATAACTGCAATTTAAATTCTTAAACTGAGGAAAAGTGCTCTTGGTGAGGATGAAGCAGGCCGTCGTCAAGCTTCTAGCGAGGCCTGCCCAACGCCTGCATGTGTCGACTATTGCAGGAAACCATTTAAATCAGAGGTGTCAAACTAATTTCTATATGAAGTCATTAAAAGGGCCGCTTGCATGTGTATAGACGATACTTTTCATTTCATAATTTCATTCCAGTTCACACAGTAGTATAAAAAATGCACAGTAACATAAAAGTAGCACTCTTAGGCCCAGTTTATAGTTTATCTGCAAAAAAAGTTGATATTGGGGTGAGTTACACTTACAGGAGGCACAGTTTTAGCCACTTTATACACTATAAAAGGATATATGCCTTTTTTTTTTTTTTTTTTGGCTCTCGAGGGCCGGATAATTTACCTTGAAGGGCCAGATTTGGCCCGCGGGCCTTGAGTTTGACACCTGTGTTTTAAATTGACTCTACTAGCTAATCAATCAAACTTCTTTCTTTCTAAAGCGCTTTAGGACAACCACAGATTGAACAAAGTGTTGTACAGGATTAAAAACAAATGGGATTCAAAGATGTACATATAACTGTAGTTCAGGTAAATTTTAAAAGGCGTCATTCTCATGTATAAAAGGCCAAACTGAACCAGTGAGCCTTGAACAAGGTTGTGATGAAGCAAAACTCCAGAGGAAGAGAAAACCTTTAAATCGGAAGCTACCGGAGTTTTGGTTCACTTCTTTCTGAAGACGTTTCTACACCGATCCAGGAGTATTCATCAGTCCTGGGGGCTCGCAGTGAGCGACCTGCAGTTGTAGCGCTGCTGTTTCTAGACACGGAGGCCCATCCTCAGATCCAAACCAGCGACCCACCCGTCACCGTCCTGGGTCGTTGGAGGCTATCGCTCGGTGTGAGTGGAGTCCTTGGCCACCTTCGCCGGGGGGAAGAGCGTTTACACCTCGACTGTCACAATGTCACTCGGACAACGCAATGGATTGAACCGAAGATAGACACCAGGATTCTGGACCGAACCGGGAGCCAGTGGCGAGAATAAAGGACTGGGGTCTTGTGGTCATGGGTGTTGGTGAGAAGCAGAGCTGCAGCGTTCTGCTTGGTTAAGTCCGTCCATACCAGATGTAGCAATAAGTCCACTTCACCAGGTGTTTTCTCTAAGTTACAGAGAAGGACTAACTGGCTATGGGACATTTGCTGTCCGTTCATTCACCTCTTTAAAAATAAAAGGTTTCAAATCAGGGGCGGTTCTAAAAGGGGGCCAACAGGGGCCAGTGCCCTTGTACTAAAGGCATGATATTACATTTCTTTTGATGATATATGCTGACAAAGGTGCTTTGACTGATTGGTCATTTGGATCAATTGTATTTTTTTTTTTTTTTACATTTACAATTTTACTCTAACACTAATTTAAAAAAAATTAAGCTGTGTCACGTTTAGCTCCACCCATATTGAGACAGGGTCTTCAACCTGCAGTTCCAGAGCCACAGTTGTCTCTTTGGCTTACTTAATATATTAAACGATGAAATATTCACCTCCTTAGTTTTTTGTTCTGTGCCCCCCCTGCTAAATTCGGTCTAGAACCCCCCCCCCCGCTTCAAATAAACCAGACATGGTGCCACAAATCTCTGTTTTGGTCATCTTCCCTCAGCTTTTCCTTCAGTAAAGAGTCCGACACATTAAAACTTAATCTAAACCCCTCAGGGGAACACGTTCAAGCCCAAACTAGCCCTGAGCGCTTCTCGGTTTTATCTGCCGTAGAGCCTTTAAAGTGCAGGTGGTGCGACGAAGACAGAGCCTCTGACTGCTAGCCTTGGTCGATAAAAGACAGACAACTCTTGCTTTCATCAGCGGTGTATTGGCGGCAGCTTCTGCCACTAGGAGGACGACGGCGTTCAGATCTTAGGCCCGGCCCACTGGGTGGAGAAGAACAGAGGTCAGGAGGTTACGGGTGACGCCGGCAGAGGATCTGCCGCCTCCATGTTGTACCTGAGCGGCGTAGCTGGCCTGATACTCGGTCAGCGGCGGCGGCTTCCCGCCGGCCTGCGCCGCAGCAGCCTGGGGCCTGAAGCACTTATGGCAGCCGCGAGGGGTGCCGCTTTGGGACCCGCAGTAGCAGCTCAAAGCAAGCTCAGATTTCCACCCACTGCTGGGAACGGCAGATAAAAACAGTGACGGTGTCAGAAAATACTCAAATAAATAAATGAATGAATAAAAAGATAGAATGTGTGACTTACTAACTGCAGAGTGTGAGGGAAGGCTGGAGGAAAGCGCTGCTCTGCAGGGTACCAGCCCGGCCCGGGAGGCTCAAGCACTTCTCACCGGTTCCTGCATCTAAGCCAGAGAGGGTAAAAGTAAATCATCTTTATTCACATCCTTTTACACGTTTACACGTCACCTCTCATTACACTGCAAAAACGGACCTAAAATGTTCTTAAAATTTGTGTGTTTGTCCTAGATTTTAGCAGGTAAATAAGATTATCTGCCAATGGAGTGAGTATTTTGACCCCTAAAATAAGATAATTAGACATCCTACACTCAAAATAAGATGACGGCGATGGTTTGTTCCTATTTTTTTTATTTTATTTTTTTTCCCCCAGTGTCCTGTCTAGCAATGTGGCAATAAGAATCGATGTCTTAATGCCAAATAGAGCTCGACAGAATTTGCTTTCACAAGTGGAGCAAACGGCTTTCGCCATAATGCTCCGCTTGATTTGTGCATGTAAATAGCTTTATTGTGATTCCTGCAGGGAGAATTTCAAATTATATGGACACTACAATGGGAAAGTAGGAGAGTAAAGGAAGAACAAGAAGAGAAAAAAAAGAAAGAGAAGAGGTGAAAGAAAAAAACAGACCTAAAAATAAGTAAAATGTTCTTAAAATTTGTGTGTTTGTCCTAGATTTGAGCGGGTAAATAAGATTATTTGCCAATGGTGTGAGTATTTTGATCCCTAAAATAAGATAATTAGACATCCTGCACTTGAAATAAGATGACGGAGATGAATTGTTCCTATTTTAAGTGCAAAGATCTTGTTCCATTGGCAGATAATCTTATTTACCCGCTCAAATCAAGGACAGATAGTCATTTTAACAAAATGTTACTTATTGTTAGTTCCGTTTTTTCAGTGTAGTCCGCCCCTTTTTTATAAAACAGAGGAGGGCCTAATTGTGAAGTCACAGGGAAACGATCCGTGCTTATCTTTCTGTTTCTTTTTCTTCTTTTTACAAACAAAAATCTAAAGGGTGTGGCTTACATAAGTATTCAATCCCCCTGAGTGAATGCTTTGCAGAATCTCTTTTTTCTGCTGTTATTGTTTTTTTGGGGGGGATGTATATCTCCACCAGCTCCACTGCTGCTTATTCTTCTTTGGAAAACGGCTCGCGCTCAGTCAGACCCAGACTTTGACTAGGCCGTTCTAACCCTCCACTGCGCTTTGATCTAAACCATTTCGGTGCAGCCCTGTAGGTTTCCAGCTGGAAGGCGACCCTCGGTTCCCCTGTAGCGTCCAGCGGGTTTGCTCTGCATTTATTTAGCTTCGTCCGTCTTCCCACCTACTCCGATCAGATTCCCCTGACTCTGCGGGGACTCGAAGAAAAGCCTCCCCCACTACATGATGTCGCCGCCGTCATGTTTCACCACGGGGGACGGTGTGTTAGAGGATGTTTTATTCAGGGCGATGGGCAGGGCTACTTTTATACATTTAT
The DNA here is from genome assembly GCF_011125445.2 of Fundulus heteroclitus. NCBI lineage: Eukaryota > Metazoa > Chordata > Actinopteri > Cyprinodontiformes > Fundulidae > Fundulus > Fundulus heteroclitus. Next base: position 24,344,443 of record NC_046374.1, on the reverse strand, counting down.
ACTGAGGTTAAACTGCGCACAGGTGGACTCTACTCTTACTAGTTAAGCGACTTCTAAAGGCGATTAATTGGTCTGAATTTTATTTAGGGGGGTAAAACACAAACGCAACACTAAACATAGCTTTTCAGAACAATCTAAACTACCTTTAAAGCTCTTTAAAATTATTTCAAAATAGAGAAAGATACAAACTAAACATATATGATGGTTAATGTTTGGCTTTTATTTAAAACAACTAACCTGGCCTTTGTGTTATATATCCTAGGGTCGTTTTTTTACGTCAACAATACTTGAGTTTAGGAGCTTTTTTATGATTAAATTGTTCGCAGATACAATACTCTCCTCATTTGGACATTTTCCCACTTTATTAAAAGTTTGTTGTACAAACCGTTGTCTTTTTTTTGTTTTTAGAATAAAGATTGTTTTATTTAGCCTTATTCTTATTATTATTCAGTAATAATAAAGCAATTCAGTTAAATAATAATGCTATGGTTATCAGGGCTGCACGGTGGAGTACTTGTTGAATTCCTGGTTTCTTCCACACGTCACAAACATGAATGTTAGGTTAACTGGTTATTCCAGAGTTGTTTGCCGCCTCTAAACCAGCGAGCGCTGGAGAATAGAACCCACAATCCTGCGAGGACACGCTGGTATAGACGATAGAGGCTTATCGTTTAATATTGTATCAGGCGTGAAATGAAAAGGTCCAAGGACGAACCTTGAAAGGCCCTCGGAGCGCGTCTGTTTGGAGGACAAACATGATTTCAGATTGAAAAACCTTTGCACCCGTTACCTGGTTTCCATATTTTGACAGAGAAGGAGGCCACATGCGGGGTGTTCCAGTTTTAAAAGGTGAAATCCTCACACCACACCACAGGTCACAGGAGGTAAAAGAAATGACGTAAACAGCGCGGCTATTAAAGGAGCAAAACGCTCCCTGGACGGGTCTAAATTACTATGTAAATGAAATTCAGATTTTATACCCTGAAGTTTTCCCAACTATCCTTTTAAACTATTCACATTAACAAACCGGTACCGTGTTGTTTTCTGGTGACACGATGTAACTCTTGCTCATGCACTGCAAAAGCAGAACTAAAAATAAGTCAAATCTTCTTGAAATGAGTGCATTTGTCCTTGATTTGAGCAGGTAAATAAGATGATTTGCCAATGGAATAAGATTTTTCCACTTAAAATAGGAACAATTCATCTCCATCATCTTATTTCAAGTGCAGGATGTCTAATTTTAGGGGCAAAGATTCTCATTTCATTGGCAGATAATCTTATTTACTTGCTTAAATCAAGGACGGATAGACTAACTTTAAGAACATTTTACTTGTTTTTAGATCCGTTTTTGCAGTGTGTCTCTTATCTATAAAAGGTACAGACTGTTTCTTTTAAGTTTTGCTCTTTTCTTGAGGTAAATCTGTTTTGGATTCAGTTTTTCTCTGAGTGTAATGCACATAAGATTGTACACGTGAGTACACTGTGTATATGAGCTGTATAAAATCTTAGCTCTACGTCTGTTCTCGGCCTTTTTGTTCGTGCTTAAATGCTTTGCCTTTTTCTTTTTTCTGCACAAACAATCCTGGCCTTGTCCAAACCCCCTAACCCCTGCTGAGGTGAAAGCGTTCGTTTCCCCTCATCACAAAAGGTTCATTTCCAGCTGCGGCGCGGAAAGACAGTTGTGTCAGGAGCGGATGAGCAACCTGTGTTTTGACTCAGTCTGATAAAAGGAGTCGAGGCCAGTGGGAGAGGGAGGAGGTGAGGTGCTCTGGGCTCCTTCTGCAAAAGCTGCAGCAGCTCCTCACAGCCGATGGGACCTTTGTACGACGTTAACAGAATCATACCTGCAAGCGCACAAACAGAGAATAAAAGTAGACATATATGTGTGTTCACTGCATAAACTGCATTGCAAAAGCATCAAATACCCATTTCATCCACTGATCTCTATTACACACTGGAGTGCTAATAGCCCGCTGTTAGAATGAGTCGCTTTGAAGCCACCAGCCGCCATATTGGTACTCCCTATTTCCCTCCAGTAACTAAGGAATATGTGCGCTACAGCATCGAATAACGAGGATTTTCTCATGTTCAGGGGTGGCTTAAAACTTTTAAAATGTCAAATGCCATATACTTTTATGTTATGTTCTAAAACTATCAAGTACTGAGAAAGTCATGTACTGAAATATTTTGCATTTTATTAATTTATATATATATATATATATATATATATATATATATATATATATATATATATATATATATATAACATTTATAAATTAAATAAACAATATACAAATACATATATTTAAATATATGTATACATATATATACATATATACATACACACATACTTATGTATAAATATATATGTATATTTAATATGAATAACATGTAAAATATTTCAGCACCTAATTTCCTAGTAGTTGATAGTGTTAGTACATCCACTGACTGTAAAATTACCTGTGAAACGTTTTCACTCAGCCAGAAAACTGCTTGTTGTTGCAACCAAATCCAATGGGATTCTGTGAGAGTAGGGAGTAGCAAGATGGCGGCCAGTGACTTCAGTTTGACTATAATATAGTGTATAATATAGCTCAGTGATTTCGTCCCATTACAGTCACAAACTTCAAGGTGTTTGGTTGGGATTTCATGTGATAGACCAGCCTTCAGCAATTAAAAATAAAAATAGAAATCGTACAGTTGCACCAGACCCGGACACGCTGGGTTCTTGATGACTCTGGAGGAGCTGCAGAGATCCACAGCTCGCATGTGAAACCTGGCCTTTTCGTGGCCAAGAGTGGCAAGAAGGAAGCCATTGCTGAAAGAAAATCCTGAGACGTCCTATTTGCGGTTTGGCCTAAAAGCAACGCGGGGGACACAGCAAGCTGGGAGATCATCCATTTACCCATCTTAAAACATGGAGGTGGTAGCGTCATGCTGTGGGAATGCTTTTCTTCTGCAGGATTTTGGAGGCTGCTCAGAGGAGATGAATGAAGCTACATACAGGCAACAACTCTAAACCTGCAGAAAGAGGGCCGGGGTCCTGCAGCTTTTAAAAATGTCCCTTTGCCCTGAATCACACCTGACTCAAACAGCTAAATTACCTCACTAGCACGCAGTCAAGGTCTGCTAATGACCTCATATTGGAGTCAGGCGTGTTGAAGCAGAGGCGCATCATTTAAGGAAAATAACAACTATCCAGCTCAACCTGCCCTGATGTGAAGAAACAGTAACAACCTAAACCTAATAACTGGTTTTGCAACTCTGCAAAACTTTAGAAAACTGGCAACGTGGAGACCCTTTAGGCCAACTCTTAGTTATGGAACTATTTTAATCCAGCCACTTTGGAGGCTGCAGAAAATCTGCTGGCCTTAAATCCAAACTTTGACGAGGCCACTGCAAAAGCCAATTTTTTTTTATTTTTTATTACATTTAAAGGTAGGACGAATGTGCCTTGGGTCACTGTCTGCCTCAAGGCGGCATAACCTGAGTTTGCTTAAGCTTAAAGGGGCCTGGTCACACATTTTGACGATAAAATCCTCACACAAAACAAAAACATGCATTGATCTTCAAATAAACAATATAAGCCAAGTCCTGTTCACTACGTCATTTTGGAGCACGATCAGCAAACATGAACCTTGTTGCACAGTGTCGAAGCAGATACACCAGCTCTACAAGACCGGAGTTTGACATCACTGGTTTAGATCATGTGATAAATTGGCCTAGTCAAAGTCCAGACCTTAATTCAATTAAGAAGCTGTGGTCTTAGTCAAGTCCTAGTCAGAGTTTGTTGGTGGACCAAACTGCAGGCAAGAGTTTCGGAGTTGCATACTGAGCAGATAGGTGGTTTTATTTACCACCAAACAAATAAACTCACAGATGGCAGGAGGAACAGGGACCAGCACAAAGACTGAGGACCTAACAATGAGTCAGACTGAACCAGCTGACTAAATAGGGGAGGAGACAGAAGGAACAACGCGTGTTAATTAGCACAGACGAGGAGAGTGAAGGTAATTAGACTGAAGGAGAGAGAGAATGATCAGATAAAGCAGAATAATCAAACTAGCTAAACAGAGAACGGGCAGGCAGGGAAATAGGAATAAAACAGAACCCGAATAAACTACTAACATGAATAACGACAGAAAATGTGGCTAATGACAGAAACAAGACTCTGCAGACATCACAACCGATACTAAAGAAGAGCAAAAACACAAACAGAACTACAGGATCCCCAGGAACCTATAACTAAGTAATAACACCTAAGGATCCTGACAGTGACAGGACTTAAAGATTTCTCCCATCCAATCAGACTGAGCTTCAGCTATTTTCCAAAAGACGCATACAAAAAAAGAAAATCAGTGCAAGCCCGAGAAGACCCACAGCTGAAAATGGAAGCAAAAGAACGTTCTTTATGTGCCGATATTGAACACATGTTCTCATCACACGTTTCAGTCTCTGACACTTTGAGAACCGTGGAGCATTTTCTATCGACTTCGCGATTATGCACCAGTTTGTTTTGGCCGATCGCATAAAAACCCAATAAGACACGCTGAGGTTTGTGCTTGTAACGCCACAAGGTGTTTAAGCTTCAGAGGGTATGAACAGACATTGTGACCTAACCCTCTTCGTAGCGAACATCGTCGTTCCTGTTGGGCTCAACCTTCTGCTGCCCCAACAGGTTTGCTGCTGGCAGAAGAAAACAGACTGAATAAGACTTAATATCAGCACACCTTTCAGCTTTAAAGTGTTTTCTGCTTCATTAAAATTCTCCTTACCCGTATGATCACAAACGTTCTGCCACAGACCTTCACCCGTAAGGCCGAATGAAAGTCCAGTCCCGGCTCCCGGTACTTGCAGTGCGACCTCTCCGTCCTGAGAGTCAGCGTTCATGACTTCCCCAGAAAACGACAGAGGTAAGCTGCCGCCTGACGTCGATAAGGCAGGAAGAGGGCAACCGGACGGAGGCTAGGAGACAGAGCAGACTATGAGAGATGGCAAACCAGGCGTAAGATAAATACATTTCACTGGGAGTCTTTACCTGAGAGCCGACAGCGGAGCCATTGTTGTCTATGCGCGTGATGCAGAGGTGTTGAAGCAACACAGGCAACGTTTTAGACTGTAAAAAAAAAAAAAAAACGAAGAAGAAGGAGTAGAAAAAAAAGAAAGCTATGGTGTAAAAATGATCTGTTTAATCCAGATAAGATGACCAACCTGAAGGGAGCCGGTGAATCCAGGCCTAGCTTCACTTCTGGGCTTCAGCCACGGCCCACTGTAGTCTGTGCTGTAGGTGGTGGAAAACCTCTCCGGAGGGGAAACACTCTGAACCTGAGAGGGGAACAGCAGATGGACAGGCAGGTGTAACACAGGTTAGCAGAAACAATGTTGTGTCCAGGAACAAAACTCATACCCTGCAATATTAGTTACACTACAGCTAGGCAATAAAATACAGCATTACAAGGTAGAGTAATTACCTGCTCTACAAATACAAAACTCAGCCTTCGGCAGAAGGAAAAAAACACAAGAAAATTGGTACTTAAAAAGTATTTAGCCACTTACTCCTTTAGAGTTTAATCCCATAATAAAACTAAAATATGTGAATTTGCTTCAGTTACCAAATTAATTATTAGCATCCCAGCTAAAGCAAGTTTATACTGAAAGCATTTTGGAAAAGTATCTTAAAAAAAAACACAACAACAACATACACAAAGAAACAGATTTTCTCATCTAATGGGCAATTTAGAGAGACCAATTAACCTACCAGTTATGTTCTGGACTGCGGGAGGAAGCGGGAGTACCCAGAGAGAACACACATTTGCACAGGGAACAATATGCAAACTCCATGCAGAAAGGAGATTTGAAACCAGGGCCATGTTGCTACCAGCTATGCAGCCCTCCAATTATAATGTAATTTTCTGAGAAGCTGAATTTTGGGATCTCATTAGCTGTATATTTCTCAAAATGAACAGAAGCAAACGTGGAAAATATGACACTCCTTGCCTAATGGAGCTATTTGCATATTTTGAACTGATTAATTAATTGAAATAAATTGACTTTTTAGTAAAATTCTTATTTATTGAAAGGCACCTGTGAGTGTTGAGGGGAGCTGTATCATTACAAATGTTACCATCTGTTGGCTTGGAAATATATGTACACACCTTTATAAAGCAGAATCTTGATTCTATGCATTATTTAGGGTTTATAGCTTTTAGTGTGCAGCTAGGCTACTTTAATTAGATGGGTATATAATTAGTCTATTTTGTCGTTGCTTTAAGAAAAAGTTATTGTTTTAATCGTTGTTTGGCTTTGAAAACGATAGATCTGTAGATTTTGTATATATATATATATATATATATATATATATATATATATATATATATATATATATATATATATATATATATATATATTTTTTTTTTTTTTTTTTTTTTATTTTTTTTCAAAGGAAACTTTACCATTTTTAGAAACAAAATCTACCCACCCCCCCAAAAAATAAAATAAAATAAAAAAGATATAAAAATCAAAAGACGGCACAAAAAAAGCACCGCCGGTTAACGGCGAGAGCTAACGGTTCACTTGTTGCTTGTTAGCTTCTTAGCTAGCTGGGGCTCTAGAGTCCTCAACAGACAACTTATCGCAAGCGCTAACAGTGAATGTAAATAAAGCAAAAAATATTCATAATACAACAAATATATGGGCTCTATGTTATTAAATAACAACTTAACCAAACTTTATTATTATTATTATTAAAACACGGTTTCTTCGCGTGTTCTTGGAGGTGTATCTGCTGCCACCAACAGGCCGCACACCAGCACCGCAGTCTTACGTGTAAAACCGATCCTATCTCTAAAAGCGTTCGTGGGCTGGCATAATTTATCTTATTTATTAATTTTTACCCCTATTTCAAATACGTTGTACAAATCTTCATGTTTCTATCTAATTTTCTATTTAGATAAACCGTTTCTCTTTTCCTTCAACAACCCATTCAAAGCAACAGAAGGCTTTTCTTTGAATAAAAACAACCACAACCACACAAATAAAGGACCTATTTACCGCAAGGCGAGCGCCAGGGAACATGTTTGCTGCTTCCTCCTCGGCAGATTAATTTCTCGGCTCTATTACAGCGTCACAGCTGGATAGCCCAGAGAAGTATGGCCACCATCTCTCCGAGTGTTTACAATTAAACATTAATTCTTTACTGTTACACGAATGCTATGGTTTCACCTTTGCATCACTAACTCAGAGGTTGTTTTTGTTTAAAGATTTTTTTCAAAATAAGAGAGTTAAAGCCCCCCTTACATTGCCTTGTAGACTTAAGGGTACGTAGACCTGTTTTTCCTCAAACTTAAAGGTTCAGATCATCAAATAAATTCAAATATCAGACAAAGGTAACCTAAATAAAATGGGCCTACAAAATGTAACTTTCAAATGAATATTATTTAATAAACAATATAACAACAATCCAAACCAACCTGGCCCAATGTGAAAAAAGCAATAACAACCTGAACCTAATGACTGCAGAAGCTGCCATCAAGGCCTTTAAAAAACTGGCAACGTGGAGAAATTATGTCCCAGTTGCAGAGCTATATTAATCCAGCCACTTTGAAGTCCAGCGGCTGTTTAAGCTCATGCCACAGAAAGTCAATTGGACTCAAGTCCAAACTTTGACTAGGCCACTGAAAAAGCTTTTTGTTTTTTGTTTTTACATTCAGATGTGGACTTGCTGGTGTGCTTTCACTTACTGTCTGCCTCACTGCTGCATAACGGAACGTGCTTGAGTTTATGGTCACAAGCTGAACATTTTCCCTCAGGATTTTCTGCTCGAGAGAATAATTTGTGTTTCAAATAATCACAGCAATTTGCCCGGGTCCTGAAGCAACAAAGACAAACCAGACTACCACCACCACCACCACATTTCACCATAGGCATCTATTTTTCTAAAATGCTGTTAGTACACTAGATGTAAATTGTACCACACCTCCCACAAAATTAAACCTGTGTCCTGTCAATGCAAGAAATAATTTCCCCAAAAGTCTTGGGGATCATCAAGATGTTTTTTTGGGGGTGGAAATCTGAGATGATCTCTTGAGTTCTTCTTGATCAGCAATGCTTTTGACCATAGAACTCTTTCATGGAGGCCATTGCGGCCCTGGTCTCTTCATTATTGCTGAATCATGAACACTGACGACTATCTGAGGTTATGTGAGGCCTTTAGATGTTCTGGTTTCTATTGCTGACTTCTCGGGCGAGTTGCTGGTGCCCCTCTTGGCCGTAATTTTGGTAGTCCGATCACTGGGAAGGTTTAGGAAGGGTTTCTGTAATACCCCTTTTCAGACCCGATAGATGCTAATAATTTAGTTTCTCATCTCCTTTTGATATTCATTACATCAGGGCATGATGTGCAACTTTTTAAGATCTTTCAGCTAGGGCTGAACGATTTTGGAAAATAATCTAATTGCGATTTTTTTTTTATATTGCAATTTAATGCGATTTTTTTTCCAAGTTTAATTTATCATGTGTTTTTAAATATATACAAAAAACAAATCAATTTGTTTCCACGCCGTGCAGATTAGTTGCTGAAAGACCCACAGCATCTAAACTCAGGTTCATGCCAGGCCTGGGTGGGACTAATAAAATTGAACCAAGAAATGTGTTTAATCACAGTTAATTCCTGATCTGAGGGGGGCAACTATATTTTCATCAGGACACAACCATGTGTTGACCATGATTGCAAATATCATAAGCTAGAGTTTAAATGAATAAAAGACGCCAACACGAAATTGCCGACCTGATCACAGGCATTGCTGTTAGGAACAAAATACCATTCGTCCTAATTTACATCCCAATGTCATCTACAAACCTGAACAATCCACTGATTTATGCTTAAATAGTTTGTTTATTGCAAATGTGCTATTATATAAACAATATAAAAATCAAGAATCAGTATGAAGCTTTACATAAAGTTAATGGCATCTATTTTTACATGGCAACAATCTGGTGACTGTGTGTTGATCAAGGAGGAAAGAATGGTAGTTTGTGTAAAATCTAATGTTTTTAGTCACAGAACCTTTGGCAGAGCAGCAAGAATTTCTCTTCAGTCCTGTAGATTCTGCAAAATCACCAGCACGTTTATCACAAATCATGAATACGAATGAATCACAAAGGTAGAAAAACAAATCTGACAGTTCTATGAAGTAATTTCAGTTCTTGTTACAGAAGGCGCCAAGAACACACAGGATTTAATGCATATTTGTCATCTCTGTTTATCTTGTGAAATCATGTGCAAGTCCAGCCTTCCGCAAACCAGGATTTGAGCCGTTGTGATTGGAGTAAGAAGAATGGACTCTTAAAAAAATCATAAAGTGGCCTTGTGCTCTGTTGTCACTGGCTGGCGCCGAAGGAATGTTGATAGAAAATTTTAGCATTGGCACCATAATCCATGTTGACTGAGGCGCCTGAACGCTGAGCACCGAGGCAGGCCCCTCCGAGGGCTGAGGACTGCTGCAAAATCAGGAGGCTGTAGCCGTGGAAACGGCCCTTTAACACGTCAGACGCCGCCGCCTTGTCCAAGACTTCGATGAACCCTGAAGAGAGACAGACAGGCACAGGAGGGGTTTTTCCTTTCCACTGTTGCCACGTGCATGCTTGTTATGGGGGATTGCTGCAAATCAACGACTCCTTGTAATCTCTCTGTATGATTCGCTTGATTCAGCTCTGAAAAGTGCCTTGGGATGACACGTGTTCTGAATGGCTGCTATATACATAAACTGAAGTGACTTGTGTTTGGGGGAAAATTGTGTTTTTTTAACTTCCAGCCACGGAGACACTGACCTGGCTTCAGCAGAGACCAGCTCTTCCACACGGAGCCCACGCACAGAATGGGCACCCCGAGTTCACCGCTAATTAAAGGCTTGAAGGAAAGACAGAAGGTACATGTTTATGTTTTCATAGCCTAGCAAAAAAGTACTCACATCCCTTAAACTTTTCCACATTTTGTCACATAACAAACACTAACCTCACTGTGTTTTACTGGGATTTTATGCAACAGACCAACAATATGAGGTGCACAAAGCTGTCACGGTACTGGCTATGTGTCTGTATGGATGATTTCTTGAATGAACTGATATTGTAAGATTGTTTCTAGGTAATATTGAAGTCCTTCTGTATGTTTGCTGTTTTTATCTGTTCAATGTGGCATGGGGTTAATATGAAGTGTGCTTTGCCAAAGGGACTGCAGACAAGGCATCAAATGGTAAAATGTATGTTTTAATTGTACATGGTCCCTTTCAAATAAACTTTAAATAGAATAATAGCGACGTGGCAGGGAGATGATAACATGGTTTTCCAAATGTCTAAATAAAAATCTGCAAGCGTGCACTTGTTTTCAGCCCCTCTGAATTAATATTCTGAAAAACCACCTTTCCCCACAAATTACAGCATCGAGTCCTTTGGGGTTTGTCTCTTCTGACTGTGAACATCTACTGATTGAAACTTCTGCTCCTTCCTTTTTGCCAAATGCCTCAAGCTCAGCCAGATTATTGCTGCGAGCAGCAATTCAAGTCTTGCCACAGATACTCAATTGGGTTTAGGTCTGGACTCGGACTGGCGGAAGTGATTTCCTGTTTATTATTCTCATTTTGTATCTCTTAGATCATAACTAAAGACATTTTTTTGCCTCACTGTGCGCTGCTGGCTACCTCTTGTGCTGCAGGTAGGACTGCTACCACATGTTTAGCCAGGACTCTGCCTGCCTCGGCAAACACGTGCCGACAGAGAGCGTCTCCAGCTTCGGCACCTTTGATGCAAACAATAGAGAAGTTTTTTTTTTTTTTTTTTTTTTACATTTTTCAATCAAACAGATAAAAACAACACAAAAACAAGAAACACACAGATTACCTTCAGCCAGCTTCTTGCAGAAACCAGCAAAGAAAGATTTCTTGAAGTCTCTGTAGAGGTGTGGCAGCATGCCCATCAGGTCTGATACCTGGGTAGGTAATGGTCGTTTACTCTCTAGTCTTAAACTCTAAACCAGGGGTGTCAAACTCATTTTGGTTGAGGGGCCGCATTCAGGTTAATCTGATGTCAAGAGGGCCACATGAGTTAACTCATTGCAAGATTAAATAGAACTAATAAATGTGGACTTGTTGATTTTTATATTAAGTTAATTTCACTTTTACACAATATATTATGAATAACGTCAGCGTTTTTAAGAAAAGTATGTGCAATTTCAACAATACTTTTACTCAGTTAAACATTTACTTGTGCATTATGCATAAGAACTGATCACAGTGATTATACAATGTTGAAAAACATTTATTCACATTTTTTGGAACTTAAAAACACTGTCCTGCATGACAAAATACATCAAACAGCTAAAAATTAAGAAATTATTAAAATTTTTCCACACCTGAAGCCTAATCTGCTAATTAAAACACAGCGCCCCTCGTGGACAATATAGGAACTTCAATACATTTTTCATTATTTTTATTTTATTTTCAATTAAACAAAGTACATGTTTTTTTCAATAATTGTTTTATCATTCTTTTCCTTTTATCTTGTCCACTTGTGAAAGTTAAATCTGATGAGCTCTTTGTGGCATCTTATTGCCACATTGCCAGACAGGACACTGGGGGGAAAAAAATAAAAATAAAAAAGAATTTATTTTTTTTATAAATATATATAATGATAATGCATTTAGCCACAGGGCCGGACTAAATTGTTCGGCGGGCCGGATCCGGCCCGCGGGCCGTATGTTTGACACCCCTGCTCTAAGCAAAAGACATACATCTGCTTTTGGAGGCATCTGACCTGGAAGTACTCTTCCATGGCCTTTCTGACGTGCGTGATGTCATGAGGAGGCGCCGCCAGGTTGTCTCTGGCGTCAAATACCGTCTTCACGGCCAAATGAGAGATCCAGAACGCTGCGAGACGGAGGGAAAAGTTTGGTTTCTGTCCAGCAACAACGACGAGCTAAATATCAAGTCAGCGCGGTTACCTGATCCTTCGTCTCCCATCAGGTGACCCCAGCCTCCGCAGCCGATCTGTGAGCCGTCAGGGTTGACCAGCTTGCAGTTGGAGCCGGTCCCTGATATCAGGACTACACCTCCTGGAGAGAAAGCGCAGCCATGACAGTGTTTTAACTATATTAATTGATGACTCTCTTTCTTTCAGCCTGAATATTCAGTAGCTGGTAAAAAGCTTGAAGTTAGGTTTTTATTTCAGGATAAAATCCATATATTTTATTTGAATCGAAAAACAACAACGTCTGGTTGCTGCTGCTGTCATGTTAGTTTTAGATTATGGAGACGTCCTGTACATGCACGCCTCGTTTCTTCTGTGTATCATGGAGCGTTGAGGGTCATCATGACCTAAAATTCACTAACTCATCATCGTTTGTTGTATAAACATGTTGGTTGGTCCTCATTGTCCTCAAGACATGTAACCGTTTACAAATGTACCTCTCAGCTCTTCTCCAGTTGAAGAGTTCAGGGTCGTACAGTCTTCGCTCTCCACGATGACTCGGACACAGCTACAGCTGTCTGTAAATGTTTCGCTCGATTTGAGGATTTTATATTGTATTTTGTTTTTAAATTGATGTTGTTGTTTTTTTACTTATTTTGTTTAAAGGTGTTTTGGTTGTTTGAAACTTGTTTGCTTTGCTGCAGTCTTGGGCAGGGCACGCTTGGAAAAGAGATTTAGATCTTAACGAGGCGTTTCCTGGTGAAATAAAGGTAAAAAAAAAAAAAAGTAGACAAGAGTGGGCCATAAAGAAGCAGCGATGGCACTCCTAGGCAGACACGCCTAAAAGGGTAAAGGATCAATCCTTAACCTGGGACTGTGAGGAGCTTTTAAATGAAGGCGTACGTGTGATGAAAGCAGAACAGAAACTAAAACTGTAGCCTTATAAAATGCAGAAAATTTACTTCATTTAATAGGTGATTCTTAAAATGGCCAATCAAGTCTGCACTAATGTTACAGAATTTTAACTACATGCAAGTTAAAATGCAGATGCCAATTAAATTCTGTGCACGATTGTGTTAAAATAAATTAGCTGGTATTTTGTCCCCTGGTCAACACCAACCTCTATAAAACATCGGAGTCTGTTGGTCTGGAGCATCAAACTGTGGTATAAAAAACATCAGTGATGATTTTAGGTAATAAGTGGCTACAAATTAATCTGAAAAGGACCATACAGGGTTCCTACAGAGTGCGGAAAAATCTGGAAAGTGATTTCAGTATTTTCCAGGTTTGAATCAGTATGGAAAAGTGAATAAAGTGTTGAATACTCGCATTTTCAGACTTACGTCTCCGTCCTATTGCCTAAACATCATGTTCATCCTTCAGTCCTTCCTTTTTTCCCTCCTCAATTTCTTCTATCCATATGTTAATCTCTGTTCCTCTCTCTCACACTTTGGTCCACTTTCCCTTCTTAATGTCATTCCTATTTTCTTAGTACATTTCCATCTTTGTTCTTCCTTCCTCACCTCTTTGTGATCTTCCTGCCTCCCTTTCCCCCTTATGCTTTTCATCTCTTTCTTTCTTTGACCCTCGTATCTTTCCTTTCTTCTTTCCATCCTCCAACCATTGGTTCCTATCGCTCTTCTTTCTGACTGTCTATTGTTACCAGTATTTTATTACACATCCAAAATGTACACGTATATGTTATTTTCTTAAATGATTCACATATAACACCAAATTAAGTGTGAAATTTGGTAAGACTGAAACTGGAAGGCTACCTCGATCACTAGCCGTTGCCATCGCACCAATGGCATCTGTGGTGATGAAGTAATGCTCGCTGAGATGTGGGAACCGCTCCTTCATCACAGCTATCAGGTTGTCGATGGCATCCTTCTGCTCGCCCCCGCTCAGAGACATACCCTTCACACAAACACACAGAACGATAGTTTCCGCCTGGAATAAAAGCTGCGAGCAGGAACCCTGTCTTAGACGAGCCGCCCGACTCACCAGGCAGCGTAGCGGTGTGTTTGGATCCAGTCCTGCGGCGAGCTTGGCTTTCTGGACCATTTCGTTGATGGTTTCGAGACATTTATCCACGCCGATCAACTATGTTAGACGCAGACAGAGAAAATAAATGATCACCGCTTTTAATTCAGTGGTTTCATGTTGAAAAACAAACAAAACATAACCAATTGAATAGAAAGGAATAATGAGCACTATAAAGAAACATTCAGTATCTAAAAATAATAATTTTTATCTAATAAAAACTATTACTTTAAAATGTAAAACAAGTATTTTAATTATATAATAACAGTGAAATAAATCATTACATGATAAGAATATGAACCTGGGCTCAATCAGGTTGTATAAAATTGGTTTAAATCTAACCTCAAGTATAAATAACAACAAACAAACAAAACTCTGAGTCATCAGGCTGTGTGTTTAAAACTTTTGGTGTTGATCCTCAATGTGAGCACCTCACCCCACATGTCGCTGAACACTGCGTGTCAGCTGGCTGAAAGAAGCTTGCTAAGCCTACAAGAAGGACCTATTCAGCTATTTGCTATTTGGAAACACGGACAGCCGGGGTGTGGTAAGGTAAATTAGCACCGCTCACCTCTCAAACTAAAGTAACGCTGTTTTTATAACTATATTTGGTAAGCTAACCAGCTAATATGCTGTACTTTACAGGAAGCAGAACAGCAAGAAGGTACAATGTTAGGGGCTATTTCCACTTGAAACCTAATACAACTACTACATTTAGTGGGATTTTAATTCATATCTTGGGTTAAGTCTTTTTTTTATTGCAAATAAAATGGAAATGAGCTAAACTTTGCATTTGCCTTGTAGATGGTCCACCCTGATTTTTGTCTGCACCTGTGCTGCTCACCCAGTGGTTGGTGCAGGGTCCCACTGCCTCTCCCAACACCTTCCCGTCTCCTGACAGCAGCACAGCCTTGGAGTGAGTCCCTCCCCTGGATGGAAAGTTAGGACTCCGTTAACAGAAATGCGACTAACACAATAACCCGAGTAAGGCAGTGAAGGTGCAAAGATACAACATGTAACAAGTTTCATTCATTCTAAGCTTTTTCTCACATGAACACACCATTTAGCAAGCGGGATGAGATGATCACGAGGTTTACACTTCCGTGTCCGATAAATATTTAAGTTTAGTCTGAATTTATACATGACAACCCTCAAAACATGAATAAACACACAAAATATATCTAATAAACAAAGAAGCATACATAACTAAACTAAAACTTAAAAGCTTTTTTGGGATATTTGAACTCTTTCTTACCCTTCTATTCCACCGAACACTGATGCCATATTCCTGTTTTGGTCCGCTGTCCACGCACAGCTCAGATCTCGCGAGATCCATAACGCAGCCACACTTGCAATGCTGCGTTCTAACCAGTAGATGGCGGCATTGTGTTTTCTTTTGAGTTTGGAGAAAGTTTTATGTACAAGTAAAAATGTAATAAAAATGTAATAAAAATAAAAATAACAATTATACTTATTTTGAGTTCATTCATAACTATTTTCTTTCTTTATAATAATTATTATTCTAGTTGTTTATACTACTACTACTACTATTATCACTACTATTACTACTACTACTACTACTTTGTTATTCTTCTAATTATATATATTCTTTTGCTGTGGCTGTCATTTACCCATTTAACTACAATAATAATAGTAATAACAATGATTATAATATCAGATAAAATATCATCCCTTAAGATGAGTAAGGTTGTTGCCAAGATATGCCCATGAAACCTTAACCACTATTTTTAAAAATATACAAGAAATATGAGCTTAAACACTTTACTTTCCAGTAAATGTACATGAAATATAAAATTCTCTTTAGGATACAAAATACCATACAGATAAATCCTAAAATGCCCATAGCACATAGCCAAAAAGTTAAGCACTTAACCCCAAACATTCACATAGACATACACATGTATGAAAGTGAATCCATATCTCAGTATTATTTTTTTAAACTTACTGATCACCTGATTAAGCTTGTTCTGATATTTAATGCAAACATTAAGTACTAAGATGGTACATTAAGAGAGAACACGCTCAGTAAACACACATTAATCATGATTTATGTGTGTTTACTGACATAGGAGCTTTTGAATTTCCTCAGAAGAAAAAGTCGCCATCTTGACTTTTTATAGGCTCATGAGCAGGAAGCTGGAAGGAAACTCTGCTATCCGCAACTGTGCCAAGGTATTTTAAATCAGTAACTTTGTCCACTTTCTGACCCTTTATGACTATTGGCCCAAAAAAAGAGCCTGTTTTATTATCTTTTTACCTCCCTCTCAGCCACAGCTCCATGGTTTTACTGCTATATACGCTGACCTTGTTATTTTGATCATTTCACAGCCAAGCAAACAGGTTTATCTTCAGATATGAATGATTTTACAAATCTAAACTGTGACAAACAGAGAAAAAAGAAGAACCTAAACAGAATAAGACGTTCTGGACTCATAATACGGCTCAGACTCATTGTTCAAGAATCCTTATCCAGTGTCAGAATAATGTCATTAAGATTTATCACCACTTGAGTTACAGCACGGTTACACAGTGAGCCAACAGGAACAGGAGGCATCTGCAACATATTAATTTAGCTGGGCAGCTCCTCTTGCCAACACACACTGCTTAATTTAAAATTCCTGCAATATTTCTGCAGTGAAAACGTATTTATTTTGGGGCCAGAAGCAGGTCTACAGAAATAGGGAACAGATTATTATGCACAAGGAAGAAGAAAAAACACAAAAACACGTTTAGCTTTCTGTAACATTTAGATCCCCTGCTGGGTATGTTCCTGTATCCTCATCAGATGTGAATGAGACTTTGTGGGTTTAAATTCGACATGAATAAAGGACAAAAGGCACAGCGTTAATTAGAGTTTGGGCAAACGATTAGGTAGGAAAGTGAGTGAGTGTGTCAGAGATGAAATCAGGGAAGAAGTTACACAATAGTGAGGAGGTGGGTGGAGGGAAGTAGAAGAGCATGCTGATTCTGCTGCAGGCAGAGATATATAATCGTCATGTTTCACGCACCAAGACGATACCAGAAGTGGGCACGGACTTCTAAATAAGAGCGCGTTTTCAAATAAACAAGAACGTCTCTTCCTCTGCAACACATTGCACTGCAGGTTGTTTCAGTGCACATTTGTGCAAATATCTCAAAGTAATACATGATCTTAAAACATGTGATTGGCGTTCATGTCATCAGCTGACCTGGGGGTCTGGCCAAATGCATGGAGCCATTTGTTCTGCAGCGAACTGTCAGCCTGAGGAAAGCCTTTGGCGACAGTGGAGAGGAACCGTTCCGTTTTACAGGGAAGAAACCTGCGTCAAAAACCCAACTCAGCTGTGGCGAGTGGGTGTGGGCTGAGGAGACAGGAAGGGCATGCTGACTGAGCACGAAAGCACTGGGGTGGCTCCTTCCTGCGGTGAAGAAAAACAAAGCGTGCACTGAGTTAGTGACATTCATAGTTCTGTCAATGGCTCCATCTAGGAAAGACAGATAAACACAGAAGCACTGAGTCAGGGGTACCTTCTATGCAAAGGACAAACAAAGAGCAGCGATCGCTCCACCCTATTGTATACATAGCTAAACAGTGATGCACTGAGCCAGTGGTCCTTTCTATAAGGAGAATACAAAGTTAATGGCAGCTATAGATTTGCTATTAAGCATCTGGTATGGGCCAAGTTATATATATATATATATATATATATATATATATATATATATATATATATATATATATATATATATATATATATATATATACACAGCAGAGATGGGTAGTAACTTGTTACTTTTACTCAGTTACATTTACTTGGGTAACTTTTTGAACAAAATATACTTTTAGCAGTAATTTTACTACACTGTGCTTTTACTAAGTATCGCTACTCTTACCAGAGTAAAACCTCTGGTTACTCTACCTGCTGTGAGTAACTTCATGGATAAAGAACTGACTGGTTTTAACCAAAAATGCACCAGAGAGACAAAAACCTAGAGTTTATGTTAAAGAAAATACTTCTTATTTGTACACAAACTTTGTTATTTTATTGTTATTTTCTATCTGCTGAGCTCATTTGGAGGTCAAATGAACATACAATAAACCGTAGATCTTGTCATTAGAAGTACTTTGCACTGTTCTGGCATACTGTATATTAACTGCTGTAAGTATTGCTCTCAAGTCTAATCTTAAAAAAATATTTAGAAAAGTTTGTCTGCCTGAATTTGTTATTTTGCAATAAAGTTATTTTTTCATTTATGTCTTTAAAATAACCCTGTCTGACTACATAATAAAAAAATCAGATCTTATGTTTAGTTACTCAGTACTTGAGTAGCCTTCTTACTGAATACTTTTTCTTGGCTGACTACTTTTTACTTTTACTTGAGTAAAAACATGTTGAAGTAGTGCTGTTCTTACCTGAGTACTATTTCTGGCTACTCTACCCACCTGTGAACGTCAGTCAGGCTCACCGTGTCTCTCCATCACGTTGTGGGCCGCTCATGCCTTTATTTTGAAGGGCCCAAGAGGAAGTGGTTCGCTTGTGTTTGACGTAATCCGCAACAGCCGCGCTCCATCCTCACAGGAGGGGTGAGAGAGAGAGAGAGAGAAGAGACAAAACAGTCAGACGAGTTGCCGACCAGACTCGGATGGTACTGAACTTGTGACGGAACCGCTCTGGACCTTTCTTTCTCCTCCCTCCGCCATGGCATCGCCTCCTCCTCCTGTCGCGTCTCTGCAGAGCCGCTTTTTTAACGGCTGAGGAGCAGAAGTGAGAAAAAAAAACAAAAAAAAAACGGGGGAGGAGACGCTATTT